>NW_026697462.1:0-76281 GCF_030435755.1 Ochotona princeps | reverse complement strand
TTTCACATGCCACCAACTCCACATTCACAGGCAAACTTCAGCAAAACAGCCGTTTTCAGATAGCCCTCAATGCAAAGGCTCTGGACGCAAATATTGGTGTGAGAGTTAATTCAATCAAGGAAACACTGCATGTTGGTGAAGGGCATATTGAAGAAGGATCAGCCGAGTGGTTCTTGTGGGAGAACAACTCCATTTGGCTCACTAACTTCACACACCATCAGGCTTCCAAGCAGCTCTCAAGGAAACTCAGTTTTCACACTCTATGCTTAGTGCCCCTTTGAGTGCATTATCTAGGAATGAACCTGGTAGAGCATCCCACACAAAACATATGCTCCACATGCGGGTTTCACATGCCACCAACTCCACATTCACAGGCAACTTCAGCGCCACAGCCGTTTTCAGATAAGCCCTCAATGCAAAGGCTCTAGACGCAAATATTGGTGTGAGAGCTAATTCAATCAAGGAAAACACTGCATGTTGGTGAAGGGCATATTGAAGAAGGATCAGCCGAGTGGTTCTTGTGGGAGAACAACTCCATTTGGCTCACTAACTTCACACACCATCAGGTTTCCAAGCAGCTCTCAAGGAAACTCAGTTTTCACACTCTATGCTTAGTGCCCTTTGAGTGCCTAGGACTGAAATGAACCTGGTAGAGCATCCCACACAAACCAATGCTCCACATGCGGGTTTCACATGCCACCAACTCCACATTCACAGGCAACTTCAGCGCCACAGCCGTTTTCAGATAGCCCTCAATGCGAAGGCTCTAGACGCAAATATTGGTGTGAGAGCTAATTCAAACAAGGAAACACTGCATGTTGGTGAAGGGCATATTGAAGAAGGATCAGCCAAGTGGTTCTTGTGGGAGAACAACTCCATTTGGATCACTAACTTCACACACCATCAGGCTTCCAAGCAGCTCTCAAGGAAACTCAGTTTTCACACTCTATGCTTAGTACCCTTTGAGTGCCTAGGACTGAAATGAAGCTTGGTGAGCATGCCACACAAACGAATGCTCCACATGCGGTTTTCACATGCCCACCAACTCCACATTCACAGGCAACTTCAACGCCACAGCCGTTTTTCAGATAGCCCTCAATGCAAAGGCTCTAGACGCAAATATTGGTGTGAGAGCTAATTCAATCAAGGAAAACACTGCATGTTGGTGAAGGGCATATTGAAGAAGGATCAGCCGAGTGGTTCTTGTGGGAGAACAACTCCATTTGGCTCACTAACTTCACACACCATCAGGCTTCCAAGCAGCTCTCAAGGAAACTCAGTTTTCACACTCTATGCTTAGTGCCCTTTGAGTGCATTATCTAGGAATGAACCTGGTAGAGCATCCCACACAAACGAATGCTCCACATGCGGGTTTCACATGCCACCAACTCCACATTCACAGGCAACTTCAACGCCACAGCCGTTTTCAGATAGCCCTCAATGCAAAGGCTCTAGACTCAAATATTGGTGTGAGAGCTAATTCAATCAAGGAAAACACTGCATGTTGGTGAAGGGCATATTGAAGAAGGATCTGCCGAGTGGTTCTTGTGGGGAGAACAACTGCATTTGACTCTGTAACTTCACACACCATCAGGCATCCAAGCAGCTCTCAAGGAAACTCAGTTTTCACACTCTATGCTTAGTGCCCTTTGAGTGCATTATCTAGGAATGAACCTGGTAGAGCATCCCACACAAACGAATGCTCCACATGCGGGTTTCACATGCCACCAACTCCACATTCTCACGCAACTTCAGCGCCACAGCCGTTTTCAGATAGCCCTCAATGCAAAGGCTCTAGATGCAAATATTGGTGTGAGAGCTAATTCAATCAAGGAAACACTGCATGTTGGTGAAGGGCATATTGAAGAAGGATCAGCCGAGTGGTTCTTGTGGGAGAACAACTCCATTTGGCTCACTAACTTCACACACCATCAGGCTTCCAAGCAGCTCTCAAGGAAACTCAGTTTTCACACTCTATGCTTAGTGCCCTTTGAGTGCATTATCTAGGAATGAACCTGGTAGAGCATCCCACACAAACGAATGCTCCACATGCGGGTTTCACATGCCACCAACTCCACATTCTCAGGCAACTTCAGCGCCACAGCCGTTTTTCAGATAGCCCTCAATGCAAAGGCTCTAGACGCAAATATTGGAGTGAGAGCTAATTCAATCAAGGAAACACTGCATGTTGGTGAAGGGCATATTGAAGAAGGGATCAGCCGAGTGGTTCTTGTGGGAGAACAACTCCATTTGGCTCACTAACTTCACACACCATCAGGCTTCCAAGCAGCTCTCAAGGAAACTCAGTTTTCACACTCTATGCTTAGTGCCCTTTGAGTGCATTATCTAGGGAATGAGCCTGGTAGAACATCCCACACAAACGAATGCTCCACATGCGGGTTTCACATGCCCACCAACTCCACTTTGACAGGCAACTTCAGCGCCACAGCCGTTTTCAGATAGCCCTCAATGCAAAGGCTCTAGACGCAAATATTGGTGTGAGAGCTAATTCAATCAAGGAAACACTGCATGTTGGTGAAGGGCATATTGAAGAAGGATCAGCCGAGTGGTTCTTGTGGGAGAACAACTCCATTTGGCTCACTAACTTCACACACCATCAGGCATCCAAGCAGCTCTCAAGGAAACTCAGTTTTCACACTCTATGCTTAGTGCCCTTTGAGTACCTAGGACTGAAATGAACCTGGTAGAGCATCCCACACAAACGAATGCTCCACATGCGGGTTTCACATGCCACCAACTCCACATTCTCACGCAACTTCAGCGCCACAGCCGTTTTCAGATAGCCCTCAATGCAAAGGCTCTAGATGCAAATATTGGTGTGAGAGCTAATTCAATCAAGGAAACACTGCATGTTGGTGAAGGGCATATTGGAAGAAGGATCAGCCGAGTGGTTCTTGTGGGAGAACAACTCCATTTGGCTCACTAACTTCACACACCATCAGGCTTCCAAGCAGCTCTCAAGGAAACTCAGTTTTCACACTCTATGCTTAGTGCCCTTTGAGTGCATTATCTAGGAAATGAACCTGGTAGAGCATCCCACACAAACGAATGCTCCACATGCGGGTTTCACATGCCACCAACTCCACATTCTCAGGCAACTTCAGCGCCAAAGCAGTTTTCAGATAGCCCTCAATGCAAAGGCTCTAGACGCAAATATTGGGAGTGAGAGCTAATTCAATCAAGGAAACACTGCATGTTGGTGAGAAACACTGCATGTTGGTGAAGGGCATATTGAAGAAGGATCAGCCGAGTGGTTCTTGTGGGAGAACAACTCCATTTGGCTCACTAACTTCACACACCATCAGGCTTCCAAGCAGCTCTCAAGGAAACTCAGTTTTCACACTCTATGCTTAGTGCCCTTTGAGTGCATTATCTAGGAATGAGCCTGGTAGAACATCCCACACAAACGAATGCTCCACATGCGGGTTTCACATGCCACCAACTCCACTTTGACAGGCAACTTCAGCGCCACAGCCGTTTTCAGATAGCCCTCAATGCAAAGGCTCTAGACGCAAATATTGGTGTGAGAGCTAATTCAATCAAGGAAACACTGCATGTTGGTGAAGGGCATATTGAAGAAGGATCAGCCGAGTGGTTCTTGTGGGAGAACAACTCCATTTGGCTCACTAACTTCACACACCATCAGGCATCCAAGCAGCTCTCAAGGAAACTCAGTTTTCACACTCTATGCTTAGTGCCCTTTGAGTACCTAGGACTGAAATGAACCTGGTAGAGCATCCCACACAAACGAATGCTCCACATGCGGGTTTCACATGCCACCAACTTCACATTGACAGGCAACTTCAGCACCACAGCCGTTTTCAGATAGCCCTCAATGCAAAGGCTCTAGACTCAAATATTGGTGTGAGAGCTAATTCAATCAAGGAAACACTGCATGTTGGTGAAGGGCATATTGAAGAAGGATCAGCCGAGTGGTTCTTGTGGGAGAACAACTCCATTTGGCTCACTAACTTCACACACCATCAGGCTTCCAAGCAGCTCTCAAGGAAACACAGTTCTCACACTCTATGCTTAGTGCCCTTTGAGTGCATTATCTAGGAATGAACCTGGTAGAGCATCCCACACAAACGAATGCTCCACATGCGGGTTTCACATGCCACCAACTCCACATTCACAGGCAACTTCAGCGCCACAGCCGTTTTCAGATAGCCCTCAATGCAAAGGCTCTAGACGCAAATATTGGTATGAGAGCTAATTCAATCAAGGAAACACTGCATGTTGGTGAAGGGCATATTGAAGAAGGATCAGCCGAGTGGTTCTTGTGGGAGAACAACTCCATTTGGCTCACTAACTTCACACACCATCAGGCTTCCAAGCAGCTCTCAAGGAAACTCAGTTTTCACACTCTATGCTTAGTGCCCTTTGAGTGCATTATCTAGGAATGAACCTGGTAGAGCATCCCACACAAACGAATGCTCCACATGCGGGTTTCACATGCCACCAACTCCACATTCACAGGCCACTTCAGCGCCACAGCCGTTTTCAGATAGCCCTCAATGCAAAGGCTCTAGACGCAAATATTGGTGTGAGAGCTAATTCAATCAAGGAAACACTGCATGTTGGTGAAGGGCATATTGAAGAAGGATCAGCCGAGTGGTTCTTGTGGGAGAACAACTCCATTTGGCTCACTAACTTCACACACCATCAGGCTTCCAAGCAGCTCTCAAGGAAACTCCGTTTTCACACTCTATGCTTAGTGCCGTTTGAGTGCCTAGGACTGAAATGAAGCTTGGTGAGCATCCCACACAAATGAATGCTCCACATGCGGGTTTCACATGCCACCAACTCCACATTCACAGGCAACTTCAGCAAAACAGCCGTTTTCAGATAGCCCTCAATGCAAAGGCTCTGGACGCAAATATTGGTGTGAGAGTTAATTCAATCAAGGAAACACTGCATGTTGGTGAAGGGCATATTGAAGAAGGATCAGCCGAGTGGTTCTTGTGGGAGAACAACTCCATTTGGCTCACTAACTTCACACACCATCAGGCTTCCAAGCAGCTCTCAAGGAAACTCAGTTTTCACACTCTATGCTTAGTGCCCTTTGAGTGCATTATCTAGGAATGAACCTGGTAGAGCATCCCACACAAACATATGCTCCACATGCGGGTTTCACATGCCACCAACTCCACATTCACAGGCAACTTCAGCGCCACAGCCGTTTTCAGATAGCCCTCAATGCAAAGGCTCTAGACGCAAATATTTGTGTGAGAGCTAATTCAATCAAGGAAACACTGCATGTTGGTGAAGGGCATATTGAAGAAGGATCAGCCGAGTGGTTCTTGTGGGAGAACAACTCCATTTGGCTCACTAACTTCACACACCATCAGGTTTCCAAGCAGCTCTCAAGGAAACTCAGTTTTCACACTCTATGCTTAGTGCCCTTTGAGTGCCTAGGACTGAAATGAACCTGGTAGAGCATCCCACACAAACGAATGCTCCACATGCGGGTTTCACATGCCACCAACTCCACATTCACAGGCAACTTCAGCGCCACAGCTGTTTTCAGATAGCCCTCAATGCAAAGGCTCTAGACGCAAATATTGGTGTGAGAACTAATTCAATCACGGAAACACTGCATGTTGGTGAAGGGCATATTGAAGAAGGATCAGCCGAGTGGTTCTTGTGGGAGAACAACTCCATTTGGCTCACTAACTTCACACACCATCAGGTTTCCAAGCAGCTCTCAAGGAAACTCAGTTTTCACACTCTATGCTTAGTGCCCTTTGAGTGCCTAGGACTGAAATGAACCTGGTAGAGCATCCCACACAAACGAATGCTCCACATGCGGGTTTCACATGCCACCAACTCCACATTCACAGGCAACTTCAGCGCCACAGCCGTTTTCAGATAGCCCTCAATGCGAAGGCTCTAGACGCAAATATTGGTGTGAGAGCTAATTCAATCAAGGAAACACTGCATGTTGGTGAAGGGCATATTGAAGAAGGATCAGCCGAGTGGTTCTTGTGGGAGAACAACTCCATTTGACTCACTAACTTCAAACACCATCAGCCTTCCAAGCAGCTCTCAAGGAAACTCAGTTTTCACACTCTATGCTTAGTGCCCTTTGAGTGCATTATCTAGGAATGAACCTGGTAGAACATCCCACACAACTGAATGCTCCACATGCGGGTTTCACATGCCACCAACTCCACATTCACAGGCAACTTCAGCGCCACAGCTGTTTTCAGATAGCCCTCAATGCAAAGGCTCTAGACGCAAATATTTGTGTGAGAGCTAATTCAATCACGGAAACACTGCATGTTGGTGAAGGGCATATTGAAGAAGGATCAGCCGAGTGTTTCTAGTGGGAGAACAACTCCATTTGGCTCACTAACTTCACACACCATCAGGCTTCCAAGCAGCTCTCAAGGAAACTCAGTTTTCACACTCTATGCTTAGTGCCCTTTGAGTGCCTAGGACTGAAATGAACCTGGTAGAGCATCCCACACAAACGAATGCTCCACATTCGGGTTTCACATGCCACCAACTCCACATTCACAGGCAACTTCAGCGCCACAGCCGTTTTCAGATAGCCCTCAATGCGAAGGCTCTAGACGCAAATATTGGTGTGAGAGCTAATTCAAACAAGGAAACACTGCATGTTGGTGAAGGGCATATTGAAGAAGGATCAGCCGAGTGGTTCTTGTGGGAGAACAACTCCATTTGGCTCACTAACTTCACACACCATCAGGCTTCCAAGCAGCTCTCAAGGAAACTCAGTTTTCACACTCTATGCTTAGTGCCCTTTGAGTGCCTAGGACTGAAATGAACCTGGTAGAGCATCCCACACAAACGAATGCTCCACATGCGGGTTTCACATGCCACCAACTCCACATTCACAGGCAACTTCAGCGCCACAGCTGTTTTCAGATAGCCCTCAATGCAAAGGCTCTAGACGCAAATATTGGTGTGAGAGCTAATTCAATCAAGGAAACACTGCATGTTGGTGAAGGGCATATTGAAGAAGGATCAGATGAGTGGTTCTTGTGGGAGAACAACTCCATTTGGCTCACTAACTTCACACACCATCAGGCTTCCAAGCAGCTCTCAAGGAAACTCAGTTTTCACACTCTATGCTTAGTGCCCTTTGAGTGCCTAGGACTGAAATGAACCTGGTAGAGCATCCCACACAAACGAATGCTCCACATGCGGGTTTCACATGCCACCAACTCCACATTCACAGGCAACTTCAGCGCCACAGCCGTTTTCAGATAGCCCTCAATGCAAAGGCTCTAGATGCAAATATTGGTGCGAGAGCTAATTCAATCAAGGAAACACTGCATGTTGGTGAAGGGCATATTGAAGAAGGATCAGCCGAGTGGTTCTTGTGGGAGAACAACTCCATTTGACTCACTAACTTCACACACCATCAGGCTTCCAAGCAGCTCTCAAGGAAACTCAGTTTTCACACTCTATGCTTAGTGCCCTTTGAGTGCCTAGGACTGAAATGAAGCTTGGTGAGCATCCCACACAAACGAATGCTCCACATGCGGGTTTCACATGCCACCAACTCCACATTCACAGGCAACTTCAGCGCCACAGCCGTTTTCAGATAGCCCTCAATGCAAAGGCTCTAGACGCAAATATTGGTGTGAGAGCTAATTCAATCAAGGAAACACTGCATGTTGGTGAAGGGCATATTGAAGAAGGATCAGCCGAGTGGTTCTTGTGGGAGAACAACTCCATTTGGCTCACTAACTTCACACACCATCAGGCTTCCAAGCAGCTCTCAAGGAAACTCAGTTTTCACACTCTATGCTTAGTGCCCTTTGAGTGCATTATCTAGGAATGAACCTGGTAGAACATCCCACACAAACGAATGCTCCACATGCGGGTTTCACATGCCACCAACTCCACCTTCACAGGCAACTTCAGCGCCACAGCCGTTTTCAGATAGCCCTCAATGCAAAGGCTCTAGACGCAAATATTGGTGTGAGAGCTAATTCAATCAAGGAAACACTGCATGTTGGTGAAGGGCATATTGAAGAAGGATCAGCCGAGTGGTTCTTGTGGGAGAACAACTCCATTTGGCTCACTAACTTCACACACCTTCAGGCTTCCAAGCACCTCTCAAGGAAACTCAGTTTTCACACTCTATGCTTAGTGCCGTTTGAGTGCCTAGGACTGAAATGAAGCTTGGTGAGCATCCCACACAAATGAATGCTCCACATGCGGGTTTCACATGCCACCAACTCCACATTCACAGGCAACTTCAGCAAAACAGCCGTTTTCAGATAGCCCTCAATGCAAAGGCTCTAGACGCAAATATTGGTGTGAGCTAATTCAATCAAGGAAACACTGCATGTTGGTGAAGGGCATATTGAAGAAGGATCAGCCGAGTGTTTCTTGTGGGAGAACAACTCCATTTGGCTCACTAACTTCACACACCATCAGGCTTCCAAGCAGCTCTCAAAGAAACTCAGTTTTCACACTCTATGCTTAGTGCCCTTTGAGTGCCTAGGACTGAAATGAACCTGGTAGAGCATCCCACACAAACGAATGCTCCACATTCGGGTTTCACATGCCACCAACTCCACATTCACAGGCAACTTCAGCACCACAGCCGTTTTCAGATAGCCCTCAATGCGAAGGCTCTAGACGCAAATATTGGTGTGAGAGCTAATTCAATCAAGGAAACACTGCATGTTGGTGAAGGGCATATTGAAGAAGGATCAGCCGAGTGGTTCTTGTGGGAGAACAACTCCATTTGGCTCACTAACTTCAAACACCATCAGGCTTCCAAGCAGCTCTCAAGGAAACTCAGTTTTCACACTCTATGCTTAGTGCCCTTTGAGTGCATTATCTAGGAATGAACCTGGTAGAGCATCCCACACAAACGAATGCTCCACATGCGGGTTTCACATGCCACCAACTCCACATTCACAGGCAACTTCAGCGCCACTGCGTTTTCAGATAGCCCTCAATGCAAAGGCTCTAGACGCAAATATTGGTGTGAGAGCTAATTCAATCAAGGAAACACTGCATGTTGGTGAAGGGCATATTGAAGAAGGATCAGCCGAGTGGTTCTTGTGGGAGAACAACTCCATTTGGCTCACTAACTTCACACACCATCAGGCTTCCAAGCAGCTCTCAAGGAAACTCAGTTTTCACACTCTATGCTTAGTGCCCTTTGAGTGCATTATCTAGGAACGAACTGGTAGAGCATCCCACACAAACGAATGCTCCACATGCGGTTTTCACATGCCACCAACTCCACATTCACAGGCAACTTCGGCGCCACAGCCGTTTTCAGATAGCCCTCAATGCAAAGGCTCTAGACACAAATATTTGTGTCAGAGCTAATTCAGTCAAGGAAACACTGCATGTTGGTGAAGGGCATATTGAAGAAGGATCAGCCGAGTGGTTCTTGTGGGAGAACAACTCCATTTGACTCACTAACTTCAAACACCATCAGGCTTCCAAGCAGCTCTCAAGGAAACTCAGTTTTCACACTCTATGCTTAGTGCCCTTTGAGTGCATTATCTAGGAATGAACCTGGTAGAGAATCCCACACAAACGAATGCTCCACATGCGGGTTTCACATGCCACCAACTCCACATTCACAGGCAACTTCAGCGCCACAGCTGTTTCAGATAGCCCTCAATGCAAAGGCTCTAGACGCAAATATTGGTGTGAGAGCTAATTCAATCAAGGAAACACTGCATGTTGGTGAAGGGCATATTGAAGAAGGATCAGCCGAGTGGTTCTTGTGGGAGAACAACTCCATTTGGCTCACTAACTTCACACACCATCAGGTTTCCAAGCAGCTCTCAAGGAAACTCAGTTTTCACACTCTATGCTTAGTGCCCTTTGAGTGCATTATCTAGGGATGAACCTGGTAGAGCATCCCACACAAACGAATGCTCCACATGCGGGTTTCACATGTCGCCATCTCCACATTCACAGGCAACTTCAGCGCCACAGCCGTTTTCAGATAGCCCTCAATGCGAAGGCTCTAGACACAAATATTGCTGTGGGAGCTAATTCAATCAAGGAAACACTGCATGTTGGTGAAGGGCATATTGAAGAAGGATCAGACGAGTGGTTCTTGTGGGGAGAACAACTCCATTTGGCTCACTAACTTCACACACCATCAGGCTTCCAAGCAGCTCTCAAGGAAACTCAGTTTTCACACTCTATGCTTAGTGCCCTTTGAGTGCCTAGGACTGAAATGAACCTGGTAGAGCATCCCACACAAACCAATGCTCCACATGCGGGTTTCACATGCCACCAACTCCACATTCACAGGCAACTTCAGCGCCACAGCTGTTTTCAGATAGCCCTCAATGCAAAGGCTCTAGACGCAAATATTGGTGTGAGAGCTAATTCAATCAAGGAAACACTGCATGTTGGTGAAGGGCATATTGAAGAAGGATCAGCCGAGTGGTTCTTGTGGGAGAACAACTCCATTTGGCTCACTAACTTCACACATCATCAGGCTTCCAAGCAGCTCTCAAGGAAACTCAGTTTTCACACTCTATGCTTAGTGCCCTTTGAGTGCCTAGGACTGAAATGAACCTGGTAGAGCATCCCACACAAACGAATGCTGCACATGCGGGTTTCACATGCCACCAACTCCACATTCACAGGCAACTTCAGCGCCACAGCCGTTTTCAGATAGCCCTCAATGCAAAGGCTCTAGACGCAAATATTGGTGTGAGAGCTAATTCAATCAAGGAAACACTGCATGTTGGTGAAGGGCATATTGAAGAAGGATCAGCCGAGTGGTTCTTGTGGGAGAACAACTCCATTTGGCTCACTAACTTCACACATCATCAGGCTTCCAAGCAGCTCTCAAGGAAACTCAGTTTTCACACTCTATGCTTAGTGCCCTTTGAGTGCCTAGGACTGAAATGAACCTGGTAGAGCATCCCACACAAACGAATGCTGCACATGCGGGTTTCACATGCCACCAACTCCACATTCACAGGCAACTTCAGCGCCACAGCCGTTTTCAGATAGCCCTCAATGCAAAGGCTCTAGACCGCAAATATTGGTGTGAGAGCTAATTCAATCAAGGAAACACTGCATGTTGGTGAAGGGCATATTGAAGAAGGATCAGCCGAGTGGTTCTTGTGGGAGAACAACTCCATTTGGCTCACTAACTTCACACACCATCAGGCTTCAAGCAGCTCTCAAGGAAACTCAGTTTTCACACTCTATGCTTAGTGCCCTTTGAGTGCATTATCTAGGAACGAACCTGGTAGAGCATCCCACACAAACGAATGCTCCACATGCGGTTTTCACATGCCACCAACTCCACATTCACAGGCAACTTCGGCGCCACAGCCGTTTTCAGATAGCCCTCAATGCAAAGGCTCTAGACACAAATATTTGTGTCAGAGCTAATTCAGTCAAGGAAACACTGCATGTTGGTGAAGGGCATATTGAAGAAGGATCAGCCGAGTGGTTCTTGTGGGAGAACAACTCCATTTGACTCACTAACTTCAAACACCATCAGGCTTCCAAGCAGCTCTCAAGGAAACTCAGTTTTCACACTCTATGCTTAGTGCCCTTTGAGTGCATTATCTAGGAATGAACCTGGTAGAGAATCCCACACAAACGAATGCTCCACATGCGGGTTTCACATGCCACCAACTCCACATTCACAGGCAACTTCAGCGCCACAGCTGTTTTCAGATAGCCCTCAATGCAAAGGCTCTAGATGCAAATATTGGTGTGAGAGCTAATTCAAACAAGGAAACACTGCATGTTGGTGAAGGGCATATTGAAGAAGGATCAGCCGAGTGGTTCTTGTGGGAGAACAACTCCATTTGGCTCACTAACTTCACACACCATCAGGTTTCCAAGCAGCTCTCAAGGAAACTCAGTTTTCACACTCTATGCTTAGTGCCCTTTGAGTGCATTATCTAGGGATGAACCTGGTAGAGCATCCCACACAAACGAATGCTCCACATGCGGGTTTCACATGTCGCCATCTCCACATTCACAGGCAACTTCAGCGCCACAGCCGTTTTCAGATAGCCCTCAATGCGAAGGCTCTAGACACAAATATTGCTGTGGGAGCTAATTCAATCAAGGAAACACTGCATGTTGGTGAAGGGCATATTGAAGAAGGATCAGACGAGTGGTTCTTGTGGGAGAACAACTCCATTTGGCTCACTAACTTCACACACCATCAGGCTTCCAAGCAGCTCTCAAGGAAACTCAGTTTTCACACTCTATGCTTAGTGCCCTTTGAGTGCCTAGGACTGAAATGAACCTGGTAGAGCATCCCACACAAACCAATGCTCCACATGCGGGTTTCACATGCCACCAACTCCACATTCACAGGCAACTTCAGCGCCACAGCTGTTTTCAGATAGCCCTCATGCAAAGGCTCTAGACGCAAATATTGGTGTGAGAGCTAATTCAATCAAGGAAACACTGCATGTTGGTGAAGGGCATATTGAAGAAGGATCAGCCGAGTTGTTCTTGTGGGAGAACAACTCCATTTGGCTCACTAACTTCACACATCATCAGGCTTCCAAGCAGCTCTCAAGGAAACTCAGTTTTCACACTCTATGCTTAGTGCCCTTTGAGTGCCTAGGACTGAAATGAACCTGGTAGAGCATCCCACACAAACGAATGCTGCACATGCGGGTTTCACATGCCACCAACTCCACATTCACAGGCAACTTCAGCGCCACAGCCGTTTTCAGATAGCCCTCAATGCAAAGGCTCTAGACGCAAATATTGGTGTGAGAGCTAATTCAATCAAGGAAACACTGCATGTTGGTGAAGGGCATATTGAACAAGGATCAGCCGAGTGGTTCTTGTGGGAGAACAACTCCATTTGGCTCACTAACTTCACACATCATCAGGCTTCCAAGCAGCTCTCAAGGAAACTCAGTTTTCACACTCTATGCTTAGTGCCCTTTGAGTGCCTAGGACTGAAATGAACCTGGTAGAGCATCCCACACAAACGAATGCTGCACATGCGGGTTTCACATGCCACCAACTCCACATTCACAGGCAACTTCAGCGCCACAGCCGTTTTCAGATAGCCCTCAATGCAAAGGCTCTAGACGCAAATATTGGTGTGAGAGCTAATTCAATCAAGGAAACACTGCATGTTGGTGAAGGGCATATTGAAGAAGGATCAGCCGAGTGGTTCTTGTGGGAGAACAACTCCATTTGGCTCACTAACTTCACACACCCATCAGGCTTCCAAGCAGCTCTCAAGGAAACTCAGTTTTCACACTCTATGTTTAGTGCCTTTTGAGTGCATTATCTAGGAATGAACCTGGTAGAGCATCCCACACAAACGAATGCTGCACATGCGGGTTTCACATGCCACCAACTCCACATTCTCAGGCAACTTCGGCGCCACAGCCGTTTTCAGATAGCCCTCAATGCAAAGGCTCTAGACGCAAATATTGGTGTGAGAGCTAATTCAATCAAGGAAACACTGCATGTTGGTGAAGGGCATATTGAAGAAGGATCAGCCGAGTGGTTCTTGTGGGAGAACAACTCCATTTGGCTCACTAAACTTCACACACCATCAGGCTTCCAAGCAGCTCTAAAGGAAACCTCAGTTTTCACACTCCAGGCTTAGTGCCCTTTGAGTGCATTATCTAGGAATGAACCTGGTAGAGCATCCCACACAAACGAATGCTCCACATGCGGGTTTCACATGCCACCAACTCCACATTCACAGGCAACTTCAGTGCCACAGCCGTTTTCAGATAGCCCTCAATGCAAAGGCTCTAGACGCAAATATTGGTGTGAGAGCTAATTCAATCAAGGAAACACTGCATGTTGGTGAAGGGCATATTGAAGAAGGATCAGCCGAGTGGTTCTTGTGGGAGAACAACTCCATTTGGCTCACTAACTTCACACACCATCAGGCTTCCAAGCAGCTCTCAAGGAAACTCAGTTTTCACACTCTATGCTTAGTGCCCTTTGAGTGCATTATCTAGGAATGAACCTGGTAGAGCATCCCACACAAACGAATGCTCCACATGCGGGTTTCACATGCCACCAACTCCACATTCACAGGCAACTTCGGCGCCACAGCTGTTTTCAGATAGCCCTCAATGCAAAGGCTCTAGATGCAAATATTGGTGTGAGAGCTAATTCAATCAAGGAAACACTGCATGTTGGTGAAGGGCATATTGAAGAAGGATCAGCCGAGTGGTTCTTGTGGGAGAACAACTCCATTTGGCTCACTAACTTCACACACCATCAGGCTTCCAAGCAGCTCTCAAGAAAACTCAGTTTTCACACTCTATGCTTAGTGCCCTTTGAGTGCCTAGGCCTGAAATGAACCTGGTAGAGCATCCCACACAAACGAATGCTGCACATGCGGGTTTCACATGCCACCAACTCCACATTCACAGGCAACTTCAGCGCCACAGCCGTTTTCAGATAGCCCTCAATGCGAAGGCTCTAGACTCAAATATTGGTGTGAGAGCTAATTCAATCAAGGAAACACTGCATGTTGGTGAAGGGCATATTGAAGAAGGATCAGCCGAGTGGTTCTTGTGGGAGAACAACTCCATTTGGCTCACTAACTTCAAACACCATCAGGCTTCCAAGCAGCTCTCAAGGAAACTCAGTTTTCACACTCTATGCTTAGTGCCCTTTGAGTGCCTAGGACTGAAATGAACCTGGTAGAGCATCCCACACAAACCAATGCTCCACATGCGGGTTTCACATGCCACCAACTCCACATTCACAGGCAACTTCAGCGCCACAGCTGTTTTCAGATAGCCCTCAATGCAAAGGCTCTAGACGCAAATATTGGTGTGAGAGCTAATTCAATCAAGGAAACACCGCATGTTGGTGAAGGGCATATTGAAGAAGGATCAGACGAGTGGTTCTTGTGGGAGAACAACTCCATTTGGCTCACTAACTTCACACACCATCAGGCTTCCAAGCAGCTCTCAAGGAAACTCAGTTTTCACACTCTATGCTTAGTGCCCTTTGAGTGCATTATCTAGGAATGAACCTGGTAGAGCATCCCACACAAACGAATGCTCCACATGCGGGTTTCACATGCCACCAACTCCACATTCACAGGCAACTTCAGCGCCACAGCCGTTTTCAGATAGCCCTCAATGCGAAGGCTCTAGACGCAAATATTGGTGTGAGAGCTAATTCAATCAAGGAAACACTGCATGTTGGTGAAGGGCATATTGAAGAAGGATCAGCTGAGTGGTTCTTGTGGGAGAACAACTGCATTTGGCTCACTAACTTCACACACCATCAGGCTTCCAAGCAGCTCTCAAGGAAACTCAGTTTTCACACTCTAGGCTTAGTGCCCTTTGAGTGCATTATCTAGGAATGAACCTGGTAGAGCATCCCACACAAACGAATGCTGCACATGCGGGTTTCACATGCCACCAACTCCACATTCACAGGCAACTTCAGCGCCACAGCCGTTTTCAGATAGCCCTCAATGCAAAGGCTCTAGACGCAAATATTGATGTGAGAGCTAATTCAATCAAGGAAACACTGCATGTTGATGAAGGGCATATTGAAGAAGGATCAGCCGAGTGGTTCTTGTGGGAGAACAACTCCATTTGGCTCACTAACTTCACACACCATCAGGCTTCCAAGCAGCTCTCAAGGAAACTCAGTTTTCACACTCTATGCTTAGTGCCCTTTGAGTGCATTATCTAGGAATGAACCTGGTAGAGCATCCCACACAAACGAATGCTCCACATGCGGGTTTCACATGCCACCAACTCCACATTCACAGGCAACTTCAGCGCCACAGCTGTTTTCAGATAGCCCTCAATGCAAAGGCTCTAGACGCAAATATTGGTGTGAGAGCTAATTCAATCAAGGAAACACTGCATGTTGGTGAAGGGCATATTGAAGAAGGATCAGCCGAGTGGTTCTTGTCGGAGAACAACTCCATTTGGCTCACTAACTTCACACACCATCAGGCTTCCAAGCAGCTCTCAAGGAAACTCAGTTTTCACACTCTATGCTTAGTGCCCTTTGAGTGCCTAGGCCTGAAATGAACCTGGTAGAGCATCCCACACAAACGAATGCTCCACATGCGGGTTTCACATGCCCACCAACTCCACATTCACAGGCAACTTCAGCGCCCCAGCCGTTTTCAGATAGCCCTCAATGCGAAGGCTCTAGACGCAAATATTGGTGTGAGAGCTAATTCAATCAAGGAAACACTGCATGTTGGTGAAGGGCAATATTGAAGAAGGATCAGCCGAGTGGTTCTTGTGGGAGAACAACTCCATTTGGCTCACTAACTTCACACACTATCAGGCTTCCAAGCAGCTCTCAAGGAAACTCAGTTTTCACACTCTATGTTTAGTGCCCTGTGAGTGCATTATCTAGGAATGAACCTGGTAGAGCATCCCACACAAACGAATGCTGCACATGCGGGTTTCACATGCCACCAACTCCACATTCACAGGCAACTTCGGCGCCACAGCCGTTTTCAGATAGCCCTCAATGCAAAGGCTCTAGACGCAAATATTGGTGTGAGAGCTAATTCAATCAAGGAAACACTGCATGTTGGTGAAGGGCATATTGAAGAAGGATCAGCCGAGTGGTTCTTGTGGGAGAACAACCCCATTTGGCTCACTAACTTCACACACCATCAGGCTTCCAAGCAGCTCTCAAGGAAACTCAGTTTTCACACTCTATGCTTAGTGCCCTTTGAGTGCATTATCTAGGAATGAACCTGGTAGAGCATCCCACACAAACGAATGCTCCACATGCGGTTTTCACATGCCATAACACCACATTCTCAGGCAACTTCGGCACCACAGCCGTTTTCAGATAGCCCTCAATGCAAAGGCTCTAGACACAAATATTGGTGTCAGAGCTAATTCAATCAAGGAAACACTGCATGTTGGTGAAGGGCCTATTGAAGAAGGATCAGCCCGAGTGGTTTTTGTGGGAGAACAACTCCATTTGGCTCACTAACTTCAAACACCATCAGGCTTCCAAGCAGCTCTCAAGGAAACTCAGTTTTCACACTCTATGCTTAGTGCCCTTTGAGTGCCTAGGACTGAAATGAACCTGGTAGAGCATCCCACACAAACCAATGCTCCACATGCGGGTTTCACATGCCACCAACTCCACATTCACAGGCAACTTCAGCGCCACAGCTGTTTTCAGATAGCCCTCAATGCAAAGGCTCTAGACGCAAATATTGGTGTGAGAGCTAATTCAATCAAGGAAACACTGCATGTTGGTGAAGGGCATATTGAAGAAGGATCAGACGAGTGTTTCTTGTGGGAGAACAACTCCATTTGGCTCACTAACTTCAAACACCATCAGGCTTCCAAGCAGCTCTCAAGGAAACTCAGTTTTCACACTCTATGCTTAGTGCCCTTTGAGTGCATTATCTAGGAATGAACCTGGTAGAGCATCCCACACAAACGAATGCTCCACATGCGGGTTTCACATGCCACCAACTCCACATTCACAGGCAACTTCAGCGCCACAGCCGTTTTCAGATAGCCCTCAATGCGAAGGCTCTAGACGCAAATATTGGTGTGAGAGCTAATTCAATCAAGGAAACACTGCATGTTGGTGAAGGGCATATTGAAGAAGGATCAGCTGAGTGGTTCTTGTGGGAGAACAACTCCATTTGGCTCACTAACTTCACACACCATCAGGCTTCCAAGCAGCTCTCAAGGAAACTCAGTTTTCACACTCTATGTTTAGTGCCCTTTGAGTGCATTATCTAGGAATGAACCTGGTAGAGCATCCCACACAAACGAATGCTGCACATGCGGGTTTCACATGCCACCAACTCCACATTCACAGGCAACTTCAGCGCCCCAGCCGTTTTCAGATAGCCCTCAATGCAAAGGCTCTAGACGCAAATATTGATGTGAGAGCTAATTCAATCAAGGAAACACTGCATGTTGGTGAAGGGCATATTGAAGAAGGATCAGCCGAGTGGTTCTTGTGGGAGAACAACTCCATTTGGCTCACTAACTTCACACACCATCAGGCTTCCAAGCAGCTCTCAAGGAAACTCAGTTTTCACACTCTATGCTTAGTGCCCTTTGAGTGCATTATCTAGGAATGAACCTGGTAGAGCATCCCACACAAACGAATGCTCCACATGCGGGTTTCACATGCCACCAACTCCACATTCACAGGCAACTTCAGTGCCACAGCCGTTTTCAGATAGCCCTCAATGCAAAGGCTCTAGACGCAAATATTGGTGTGAGAGCTAATTCAATCAAGGAAACACTGCATGTTGGTGAAGGGCATATTGAAAAAGGATCAGCCGAGTGGTTCTTGTGGGAGAACAACTCCATTTGGCTCACTAACTTCACACACCATCAGGCTTCCAAGCAGCTCTCAAGGAAACTCAGTTTTCACACTCTATGCTTAGTGCCCTTTGAGTGCATTATCTAGGAATGAACCTGGTAGAACATCCCACACAAACGAATGCTCCACATGCGGGTTTCACATGCCACCAACTCCACTTTGACAGGCAACTCCAGTGCCACAGCTGTTTTCAGATAGCCCTCAATGCAAAGGCTCTAGACGCAAATATTGGTGTGAGAGCTAATTCAATCAAGGAAACACTGCATGTTGGTGAAGGGCATATTGAAGAAGGATCAGCCGAGTGGTTCTTGTGGGAGAACAACTCCATTTGGCTCACTAACTTCACACACCATCAGGCTTCCAAGCAGCTCTCAAGGAAACTCAGTTTTCACACTCTATGCTTAGTGCCCTTTGAGTGCCTAGGACTGAAATGAACCTGGTAGAGCATCCCACACAAACGAATGCTCCACATGCGGGTTTCACATGCCACCAACTCCACATTCACAGGCAACTTCAGCGCCACAGCCGTTTCAGATAGCCCTCAATGCAAAGGCTCTAGACGCAAATATTGGTATGAGAGCTAATTCAATCAAGGAAACACTGCATGTTGGTGAAGGGCATATTGAAGAAGGATCAGCCAAGTGGTTCTTGTGGGAGAACAACTCCATTTGGCTCACTAACTTCACACACCATCAGGCTTCCAAGCAGCTCTCAAGGAAACTCAGTTTTCACACTCTATGCTTAGTGCCCTTTGAGTGCATGATCTAGGAATGAACCTGGTAGAGCATGCCACACAAACGAATGCTCCACATGCGGGTTTCACATGCCACCAACTCCACATTCACAGGCAACTTCAGCGCCCCAGCCGTTTTCAGATAGCCCTCAATGCAAAGGCTCTAGACGCAAATATTGGTATGAGAGCTAATTCAATCAAGGAAACACTGCATGTTGGTGAAGGGCATATTGAAGAAGGATCAGCCGAGTGGTTCTTGTGGGTAAAAGAACAAACTCCATTTGGCTCACTAACTTCACACACCATCAGGCTTCCAAGCAGCTCTCAAGGAAACTCAGTTTTCACACTCTATGCTTAGTGCCCTTTGAGTGCATTATCTAGGAATGAACCTGGTAGAGCATCCCACACAAACGAATGCTCCACATGCGGGTTTCACATGCCACCAACTCCACATTCTCACGCAACTTCAGCGCCACAGCCGTTTTCAGATAGCCCTCAATGCAAAGGCTCTAGACGCAGATATTGGTGTGGGGGATAATTCAATCAAGGAAACACTGCATGTTGGTGAAGGGCATATTGAAGAAGGATCAGCCGAGTGGTTCTTGTGGGAGAACAACTCCATTTGGATCGCTAACTTCACACACCATCAGGCTTCCAAGCAGCTCTCAAGGAAACTCAGTTTTCACACTCTATGCTTAGTGCCCTTTGAGTGCATTATCTAGGAATGAACCTGGTAGAGCATGCCACACAAACGAATGCTCCACATGCGGGTTTCACATGCCACCAACTTCACATTCACAGGCAACTTCGGCGCCACAGCCGTTTTCAGATAGCCCTCAATGCAAAGGCTCTAGACGCAAATATTGGTGTGAGAGCTAATTCAATCAAGGAAACACTGCATGTTGGTGAAGGGCATATTGAAGAAGGATCAGCCGAGTGGTTCTTGTGGGAGAACAACTCCATTTGGCTCACTAACTTCACACACCATCAGGCTTCCAAGCAGCTCTCAAGGAAACTCAGTTTTCACACTCTATGCTTAGTGCCCTTTGAGTGCATTATCTAGGAATGAACCTGGTAGAGCATGCCACACAAACGAATGCTCCACATGCGGGTTTCACATGCCACCAACTCCACATTCACACGCTACTTCAGCGCCACAGCCGTTTTCAGATAGCCCTCAATGCAAAGGCTCTAGACGCAAATATTGGTGTGAGAGCTAATTCAATCAAGGAAACACTGCATGTTGGTGAAGGGCCTATTGAAGAAGGATAGGCCAAGTGGTTCTTGTGGGAGAACAACTCCATTTGGCTCACTAACTTCACACACCATCAGGCTTCCAAGCAGCTCTCAAGGAAACTCAGTTTTCACACTCTATGCTTAGTGCCCTTTGAGTGCCTAGGACTGAAATGAAGCTTGGTGAGCATCCCACACAAACGAATGCTCCACATGCGGGTTTCACATGTCACCAACTCCACATTCACAGGCAACTTCAGCGCCACAGCCATTTTCAGATAGCCCTCAATGCAAAGGCTCTAGACGCAAATATTGGTGTGAGAGCTAATTCAATCAAGGAAACACTGCATGTTGGTGAAGGGCATATTGAAGAAGGATCAGCCGAGTGGTTCTTGTGGGAGAACAACTCCATTTGGCTCACTAACTTCACACACCATCAGGCTTCCAAGCAGCTCTCAAGGAAACTCAGTTTTCACACTCTATGCTTAGTGTCCTTTGAGTGCCTAGGATTGAAATGAACCTGTTAGAGAATCCCGCACAAACGAATGCTCCACATGCGGGTTTCACATGCCACCAACTCCACATTCACAGGCAACTTCAGCGCCACAGCCGTTTTCAGATAGCCCTCAATGCAAAGGCTCAAGATTCAAATATTGGTGTGAGAGCTAATTCAATCAAGGAAACACTGCATGTTGGTGAAGGGCATATTGAAGAAGGATCAGCCGAGTGGTTCTTGTGGGAGAACAACTCCATTTGGCTCACTAACTTCACACACCATCAGGCTTCCAAGCAGCTCTCAAGGAAACTCAGTTTTCACACTCTATGCTTAGTGCCACTTTGAGTGCATTATCTAGGAATGAACCTGGTAGAGCATCCCACACAAACGAATGCTCCACATTCGGGTTTCACATGCCACCAACTCCACATTCACAGGCAACTTCAGCGCCACAGCCGTTTTCAGATAGCCCTCAATGCAAAGGCTCTAGACGCAAATATTGGTGTGAGAGCTAATTCAATCAAGGAAACACTGCATGTTGGTGAAGGGGCCTATTGAAGAAGGATAAGCCAAGTGGTTCTTGTGGGAGAACAACTCCATTTGGCTCACTAACTTCACACACCATCAGGCTTCCAAGCAGCTCTCAAGGAAACTCAGTTTTCACACTCTATGCTTAGTGCCCTTTGAGTGCCTAGGACTGAAATGAAGCTTGGTGAGCATCCCACACAAACGAATGCTCCACATGCGGGTTTCACATGTCACCAACTCCACATTCACAGGCAACTTCAGCGCCACAGCCATTTTCAGATAGCCCTCAATGCAAAGGCTCTAGACGCAAATATTGGTGTGAGAGCTAATTCAATCAAGGAAACACTGCATGTTGGTGAAGGGCATATTGAAGAAGGATCAGCCGAGTGGTTCTTGTGGGAGAACAACTCCATTTGGCTCACTAACTTCACACACCATCAGGCTTCCAAGCAGCTCTCAAGGAAACTCAGTTTTCACACTCTATGCTTAGTGCCCTTTGAGTGCCTAGGATTGAAATGAACCTGTTAGAGAATCCCGCACAAACGAATGCTCCACATGCGGGTTTCACATGCCACCCAACTCCACCTTCACAGGCAACTTCAGCGCCCCAGCCGTTTTCAGATAGCCCTCAATGCAAAGGCTCAAGATTCAAATATTGGTGTGAGAGCTAATTCAATCAAGGAAACACTGCATGTTGGTGAAGGGCATATTGAAGAAGGATCAGCCGAGTGGTTCTTGTGGGAGAACAACTCCATTTGGCTCACTAACTTCACACACCATCAGGCTTCCAAGCAGCTCTCAAGGAAACTCAGTTTTCACACTCTATGCTTAGTGCCCTTTGAGTGCATTATCTAGGAATGAACCTGGTAGAGCATGCCACACAAACGAATGCTCCACATGCGGGTTTCACATGCCACCAACTTCACATTCACAGGCAACTTCGGCGCCACAGCCGTTTTCAGATAGCCCTCAATGCAAAGGCTCTAGATGCAAATATTGGTGTGAGAGCTAATTCAATCAAGGAAACACTGCATGTTGGTGAAGGGCATATTGAAGAAGGATCAGCCGAGTGGTTCTTGTGGGAGAACAACTCCATTTGGCTCACTAACTTCACACACCATCAGGCTTCCAAGCAGCTCTCAAGGAAACTCAGTTTTCACACTCTATGCTTAGTGCCCTTTGAGTGCATTATCTAGGAATGAACCTCGTAGAGCATCCCACACAAACGAATGCTCCACATGCGGGTTTCACATGCCACCAACTCCACATTCACAGGCAACTTCAGCGCCACAGCCGTTTTCAGATAGCCCTCAATGCAAAGGCTCTAGACGCAAATATTGGTGTGAGAGCTAATTCAATCAAGGAAACACTGCATGTTGGTGAAGGGCATATTGAAGAAGGATCAGCCAAGTGGTTCTTGTGGGAGAACAACTCCATTTGGCTCACTAACTTCACACACCATCAGGCTTCCAAGCAGCTCTCAAGGAAACTCAGTTTTCACACTCTATGCTTAGTGCCCTTTGAGTGCCTAGGACTGAAATGAAGCTTGGTGAGCATCCCACACAAACGAATGCTCCACATGCGGGTTTCACATGTCACCAACTCCACATTCACAGGCAACTTCAGCGCCACAGCCATTTTCAGATAGCCCTCAATGCAAAGGCTCTAGACGCAAATATTGGTGTGAGAGCTAATTCAATCAAGGAAACACTGCATGTTGGTGAAGGGCATATTGAAGAAGGATCAGCCGAGTGGTTCTTGTGGGAGAACAACTCCATTTGGCTCACTAACTTCACACACCATCAGGCTTCCAAGCAGCTCTCAAGGAAACTGAGTTTTCACACTCTATGCTTAGTGCCCTTTGAGTACATTATCTAGGAATGAACCTGGTAGAGCATGCCACACAAACGAATGCTCCACATGCGGGTTTCACATGCCACCAACTTCACATTCACAGGCAACTTCAGCGCCACAGCCGTTTTCAGATAGCCCTCAATGCAAAAGGCTCTAGACGCAAATATTGGTGTGAGAGCTAATTCAATCAAGGAAACACTGCATGTTGGTGAAGGGCATATTGAAGAAGGATCAGCCGAGTGGTTCTTGTGGAGAACAACTCCATTTGGCTCACTAACTTCACACACCATCAGGCTTCCAAGCAGCTCTCAAGGAAACTCAGTTTTCACACTCTATGCTTAGTGCCCTTTGAGTGCATTATCTAGGAATGAACCTGGTCGAGCATCCCACACAAACGAATGCTCCACATGCGGGTTTCACATGCCACCAACTCCACCTTCATAGGCAACTTCAGCGCCACAGCCGTTTTCAGATAGCCCTCAATGCAAAGGCTCTAGACGCAAATATTGGTGTGAGAGCTAATTCAATCAAGGAAACACTGCATGTTGGTGAAGGGCATATTGAAGAAGGATCAGCCGAGTGGTTCTTGTGGAGAACAACTCCATTTGGCTCACTAACTTCACACACCATCACGCTTCCAAGCAGCTCTCAAGGAAACTCAGTTTTCACACTCTATGCTTAGTGCCCTTTGAGTGCATTATCTAGGAATGAACCTGGTAGAGCATTCCACACAAACGAATGCTCCACATGCGGGTTTCACATGCCACCAACTCCACATTCACAGGCAACTTCAGCGCCACAGCCGTTTTCAGATAGCCCTCAATGCCAAGGCTCTAGACACAAATATTGGTGTGAGAGCTAATTCATTCAAGGAAACACTGCATGTTGGTGAAGGGCATATTGAAGAAGGATCAGCCGAGTGGTTCTTGTGGAGAACAACTCCATTTGGCTCACTAACTTCACACACCATCAGGCATCTAAGCAGCTGTCAAGGAAACTCAGTTTTCACACTCTATGCTTAGTGCCCTTTGAGTGCCTAGGACTGAATTGACGCTTGGTGAGCATCCCACACAAATGAATGCTCCACATGCGGGTTTCACATGCCACCAACTCCACATTCACAGGCAACTTCAGCGCCACAGCCGTTTTCAGATAGCACTCAATGCAAAGGCTCTAGACGCAAATATTGGTGTGAGAGCTAATTCAATCAAGGAAACACTGCATGTTGGTGAAGTGCATATTGAAGAAGGATCAGCCGAGTGGTTCTTGTGGGAGAACAACTCCATTTAGCTCACTAACTTCACACACCATCAGGCTTCCAAGCAGCTCTCAAGGAAACTCAGTTTTCACACTCTATGCTTAGTGCCCTTTGAGTGCCTAGGACTGACATGAAGCTTGCTGAGCATCCCACACAAACGAATGCTCCACATGCGGGTTTCACATGCCACCAACTCCACATTCACAGGCAACTTCAGCACCACAGCCGTTTTCAGATAGCCCTCAATGCCAAGGCTCTAGACACAAATATTGGTGTGAGAGCTAATTCAATCAAGGAAACACTGCATGTTGGTGAAGGGCATATTGAAGAAGGATCAGCCGAGTGGTTCTTGTGGGAGAACAACTCCATTTGGCTCACTAACTTCACACACCATCAGTCATCTAAGCAGCTGTCAAGGAAACTCAGTTTTCACACTCTATGCTTAGTGCCCTTTGAGTGCCTAGGACTGAATTGACGCTTGGTGAGCATCCCACACAAATGAATGCTCCACATGCGGGTTTCACATGCCACCAACTCCACATTCACAGGCAACTTCAGCGCTACAGCCGTTTTCAGATAGCACTCAATGCAAAGGCTCTAGACGCAAATATTGGTGTGAGAGCTAATTCAATCAAGGAAACACTGCATGTTGGTGAAGGGCATATTGAAGAAGGATCAGCCGAGTGGTTCTTGTGGGAGAACAACTCCATTTAGCTCACTAACTTCACACACCATCAGGCTTCCAAGCAGCTCTCAAGGAAACTCAGTTTTCACACTCTATGCTTAGTGCCCTTTGAGTGCCTAGGACTGACATGAAGCTTGGTGAGCATCCCACACAAACGAATGCTCCACATGCGGGTTTCACATGCCACCAACTCCACATTGAGAGGCAACTTCAGCACCACCGCCGTTTTCAGATAGCCCTCAATGCAAAGGCTCTAGACGCAAATATTGGTGTGAGAGCTAATTCAATCAAGGAAACACTGCATGTTGGTGAAGGGCATATTGAAGAAGGATCAGCCGAGTGGTTCTTGTGGGAGAACAACTCCATTTGGCTCAGTAACTTCACACACCATCAGGCTTCCAAGCAGCTCTCAAGAAAACTCAGTTTTCACACTCTATGCTTAGTGCCCTTTGAGTGCCTAGGACTGAATTGACGCTTGGTGAGCATCCCACACAAATGAATGCTCCACATGCGGGTTTCACATGCCACCAACTCCACATTCACAGGGCAACTTCAGCGCCACAGCCGTTTTCAGATAGCACTCAATGCAAAGGCTCAAGATTCAAATATTGGTGTGAGAGCTAATTCAATCAAGGAAACACTGCATGTTGGTGAAGGGCATATTGAAGAAGGATCAGCCGAGTGGTTCTTGTGGGAGAACAACTCCATTTGGCTCACTAACTTCACACACCATCAGGCTTCCAAGCAGCTCTCAAGGAAACTCAGTTTTCACACTCTATGCTTAGTGCCCTTTGAGTGCCTAGGACTAACATGAAGCTTGCTGAGCATCCCACACAAACGAATGCTCCACATGCGGGTTTCACATGCCACCAACTCCACATTCACAGGCAACTTCAGCACCACAGCCGTTTTCAGATAGCCCTCAATGCAAAGGCTCTAGACGCAAATATTGGTGTGAGAGCTAATTCAATCAAGGAAACACTGCATGTTGGTGAAGGGCATTTTGAAGAAGGATCAGCCGAGTGGTTCTTGTGGGAGAACAACTCCATTTGACTCACTAACTTCACACACCATCAGGCTTCCAAGCAGCTCTCAAGGAAACTCAGTTTTCACACTCTATGCTTAGTGCCCTTTGAGTGCATTATCTAGGAATGAACCTGGAAGAGCATCCCACACAAACGAATGATCCACATGCGGGTTTCACATGGGACCAACTCCACATTCACAGGCAACTTCAGCGCCACAGCCGTTTTCAGATAGCCCTCAATGCAAAGGCTCTAGACGCAAATATTCGTGTGAGAGCTAATTCAATCAAGGAAACACTGCATGTTGGTGAAGGGCATATTGAAGAAGGATCAGCCGAGTGGTTCTTGTGGGAGAACAACTCCATTTGGATCACTAACTTCACACACCATCAGGCTTCCAAGCAGCTCTCAAGGAAACTCAGTTTTCACACTCTATTCTTAGTGCCCTTTGAGTGCCTAGGACTGAAATGAAGCTTGGTGAGCATCCCACACAAACGAATAGCTCCACATGCGGGTTTCACATGCCACCAACTCCACATTCACAGGCAACTTCGGCGCCACAGCCGTTTTCAGATAGCCCTCAATGCAAAGGCTCTAGACGCAAATATTGGTGTGAGAGCTAATTCAATCAAGGAAACACTGCATGTTGGTGAAGGGCATATTGAAGAAGGATCAGCCGAGTGGTTCTTGTGGGAGAACAACTCCATTTGGCTCACTAACTTCACACACCATCAGGCTTCCAAGCAGCTCTCAAGGAAACTCAGTTTTCACACACTATGCTTAGTGCCCTTTGAGTGCATTATCTAGGAATGAACCTGGTAGAGCATCCCACACAAACGAATGCTCCACATGCGGGTTTCACATGCCACCAACTCCACATTCTCAGGCAACTTCAGCGCCACAGCCGTTTTCAGATAGCCCTCAATGCAAAGGCTCTAGACGCAAATATTGGTGTGAGAGCTAATTCAATCAAGGAAACACTGCATGTTGGTGAAGGGCATATTGAAGAAGGATCAGCCGAGTGGTTCTTGTGGGAGAACAACTCCATTTGGCTCACTAACTTCACACACCATCAGGCTTCCAAGCAGCTCTCAAGGAAACTCAGTTTTCACACTCTATGCTTAGTGCCCTTTGAGTGCATTATCTAGGAATGAACATGGAAGAGCATCCCACACAAACGAATGCTCCACATGCGGATTTCACATGCCACCAACTCCACATTCTCACGCAACTTCAGCGCCACAGCCGTTTTCAGATAGCCCTCAATGCAAAGGCTCTAGACGCAAATATTGGTGTGAGAGCTAATTCAATCAAGGAAACACTGCATGTTGGTGAAGGGCATATTGAAGAAGGATCAGCCGAGTGGTTCTTGTGGGAGAACAACTCCATTTGGCTCACTAACTTCACACACCATCAGGCTTCCAAGCAGCTCTCAAGGAAACTCAGTTTTCACACTCTATGCTTAGTGCCCTTTGAGTGCATTATCTAGGAATGAACCTGGTAGAGCATCCCACACAAGCGAATGCTCCACATGCGGGTTTCACATGCCAGCAACTCCACATTCACAGGCAACTTCAGCGCCACAGCCGTTTTCAGATAGCCCTCAATGCAAAGGCTCTAGACGCAAATATTGGTGTGAGAGCTAATTCAATCAAGGAAACACTGCATGTTGGTGAAGGGCATATTGAAGAAGGATCAGCCGAGTGGTTCTTGTGGGAGAACAACTCCATTTGGCTCACTAACTTCACACACCATCAGGCATCCAAGCAGCTCTCAAGGAAACTCAGTTTTCACACTCTATGCTTAGTGCCCTTTGAGTGCCTAGGACTGAAATGGAGCTTGGTGAGCATGCCACACAAACGAATGCTCCACATGCGGGTTTCACATGCCACCAACTCCACATTCACAGGCAACTTCAGCGCCACAACCGTTTTCAGATAGCCCTCAATGCAAAGGCTCTAGACGCAAATATTGGTGTGGGAGCTAATTCAATCAAGGAAACACTGCATGTTGGTGACGTGCATATTGAAGAAGGATCAGCCGAGTGGTTTTTTGTGGGAGAACAACTTCATTTGGCTCACTAACTTCACACACCATCAGGCTTCCAAGCAGCTCTCAAGGAAACTCAGTTTTCACACTCTATGCTTAGTGCCCTTTGAGTGCCTAGGACTGAAATGAACCTGGTAGAGCATCCCACACAAACCAATGCTCCACATGCGGGTTTCACATGCCACCAACTCCACTTTCACAGGCAACTTCAGCACCACAACCGTTTTCAGATAGCCCTCAATGCGAAGGCTCTAGATGCAAATATTGGTGTGAGAGCTAATTCAATCAAGGAAACACTGCATGTTGGTGAAGGGCATATTGAAGAAGGATCAGCCGAGTGGTTCTTGTGGGAGAACAACTCCATTTGGCTCACTAACGTCACACACCATCAGGCTTCCAAACAGCTCTCAAGGAAACTCAGTTTTCACACTCTATGCTTAGTGCCCTTTGAGTGCATTATCTACAAATGAACCAGGTAGAACATCCCACACAAACGAATGCTCCACATGCGGATTTCACATGCCACCAACTCCACATTCTCACGCAACTTCAGCGCCACAGCCGTTTTCAGATAGCCCTCAATGCAAAGGCTCTAGACACAAATATTGGTGTGAGAGCTAATTCAATCAAGGAAACACTGCATGTTGGTGAAGGGCATATTGAAGAAGGATCAGCCGAGTGGTTCTTGTGGGAGAACAACTCCATTTGGCTCACTAACTTCACACACCATCAGGCTTCCAAGCAGCTCTCAAGGAAACTGTTTTCACACTCTATGCTTAGTGCCCTTTGAGTACCTAGGACTGAAATGAAGCTTGGTGAGCATCCCACACAAACGAATGCTCCACATGCGGGTTTCACATGCCACCAGCTCCACATTCACAGGCAACTTCAGCGCCACTGACGTTTTCATATAGCCCTCAATGCAAAGGCTCTAGACGCAAATATTGGTGTGAGAGCTAATTCAATCAAGGAAACACTGCATGTTGCTGAAGGGCATATTGAAGAAGGATCAGCCGAGTGGTTCTTGTGGGACAACAACTCCATTTGGCTCACTAACTTCACACACCATCAGGCTTCCAAGCAGCTCTCAAGGAAACTCAGTTTTCACACTCTATGCTTAGTGCCCTTTGAGTGCCTAGGACTGAAATGAAGCTTGGTGAGCATCCCACACAAACGAATGCTCCACATGCGGGTTTCACATGCCACCAACTCCACATTCACAGGCAACTTCAGCACCACAGCCGTTTTCAGATAGCCCTCAATGCAAAGGCTCTAGACGCAAATATTGGTATGAGAGCTAATTCAATCAAGGAAACACTGCATGTTGGTGAAGGGCATATTGAAGAAGGATCAGCCGAGTGGTTCTTGTGGGAGAACAACTCCATTTGGCTCACTAACTTCACACACCATCAGGCTTCCAAGCAGCTCTCAAGGAAACTCAGTTTTCACACTCTATGCTTAGTGCCCTTTGAGTGCATTGTCTAGGAATGAACCTGGAAGAACATCCCACACAAACAAATGCTCCACATGCGGGTTTCACATGCCACCAACTCCACATTCTCAGGCAACTTCAGCGCCACAGCCGTTTTCAGATAGCCCTCAATGCAAAGGCTCTAGACTCAAACATTGGTGTGAGAGCTAATTCAATCAAGGAAACACTGCATGTTGGTGAAGGGCATATTGAAGAAAGATCAGCCGAGTGGTTCTTGTGGGACAACAACTCCATTTGGCTCACTAACTTCACACACCATCAGGCTTCCAAGCAGCTCTCAAGGAAACTCAGTTTTCACACTCTATGCTTAATGCCCTTTGAGTGCATTATCTAGGAATGAACCTGGTAGAGCATGCCACACAAACGAATGCCCCACATGCGGGTTTCACATGCCACCAACTCCACTTTGACAGGCAACTTCAGCGCCACAGCCGTTTTCAGATAGCCCTCAATGCAAAGGCTCTAGACGCAAATATTGGTGTGAGAGCTAATTCAATCAAGGAAACACTGCATGTTGATGAAGGGCATATTGAAGAAGGATCAGCCGAGTGGTTCTTGTCGGAGAACAACTCCATTTGGATCACTAACTTCACACACCATCAGGCTTCCAAGCAGCTCTCAAGGAAACTCAGTTTTCACACTCTATGCTTAGTGCCCTTTGAGTGCATTATCTACGAAAGAACCTGGTAGAGCATCCCACACAAACGAATGCTCCACATGCGGGTTTCACATGCCACCAACTCCACATTCACAGGCAACTTCAGCGCCACAGCCGTTTTCAGATAGCCCTCAATGCAAAGGCTCTAGACGCAAATATTGGTGTGAGAGCTAATTCAATCAAGGAAACACTGCATGTTGGTGAAGGGCATATTGAAGAAGGATCAGCCGAGTGGTTCTTGTGGGGAACAACTCCATTTGGCTCACTAACTTCACACACCATCAGGAATCTAAGCAGCTGTCAAGGAAACTCAGTTTTCACACTCTATGCTTAGTGCCCTTTGATTGCCTAGGATTGAATTGACGCTTGGTGAGCATCCCACACAAACGAATGCTCCACATGCGGGTTTCACATGCCACCAACTCCACATTCACAGGCAACTTCAGCGCCACAGCCGTTTTCAGATAGCCCTCAATGCAAAGGCTCTAGACGCAAATATTGGTGTGAGAGCTAATTCAATCAAGGAAACACTGCATGTTGGTGAAGGGCATATTGAAGAAGGATCAGCCAAGTGGTTCTTGTGGGACAACAACTCCATTTGGCTCACTAACTTCACACACCATCAGGCTTCCAAGCAGCTCTCAAGGAAACTCAGTTTTCACACTCTATGCTTAGTGCCCTTTGAGTGCATTATCTAGGAATGAACCTGGTAGAGCATCCCACACAAACGAATGCTCCACATGCGGGTTTCACATGCCACCAACTCCACATTCACAGGCAACTTCAGCGCCACAGCCGTTTTCAGATAGCCCTCAATGCAAAGGCTCTAGACGCAAATATTGGTGTGAGAGCTAATTCAATCAAGGAAACACTGCATGTTGGTGAAGGGCATATTGAAGAAGGATCAGCCGAGTGGTTCTTGTGGGAGAACAACTCCATTTGGATCGCTAACTTCACACACCATCAGGCTTCCAAGCAGCTCTCAAGGAAACTCAGTTTTCACACTCTATGCTTAGTGCCCTTTGAGTGCATTATCTAGGAATGGACCTGGTAGAGCATGCAACGCAAACGAATGCTCCACATGCGGGTTTCACATGCCACCAACTCCACATTCACAGGCAACTTCAGCGCCACAGCCGTTTTCAGATAGCCCTCAATGCAAAGGCTCTAGACGCAAATATTGGTGTGAGAGCTAATTCAATCAAGGAAACACTGCATGTTGGTGAAGGGCCTATTGAAGAAGGATAAGCCAAGTGGTTCTTGTGGGAGAACAACTCCATTTGGCTCACTAACTTCACACACCATCAGGCTTCCAAGCAGCTTTCAAGGAAACTCAGTTTTCACACTCTATGCTTAGTGCCCTTTGAGTGCCTAGGACTGAAATGAAGCTTGGTGAGCATCCCACACAAGCGAATGCTCCACATGCGGGTTTCACATGTCACCAACTCCACATTCACAGGCAACTTCAGCGCCACAGCCATTTTCAGATAGCCCTCAATGCAAAGGCTCTAGACGCAAATATTGGTGTGGGGGATAATTCAATCAAGGAAACACTGCATGTTGGTGAAGGGCATATTGAAGAAGGATCAGCCGAGTGGTTCTTGTGGGAGAACAACTCCATTTGGATCGCTAACTTCACACACACTCAGGCTTCCAAGCAGCTCTCAAGGAAACTCAGTTTTCACACTCTATGCTTAGTGCCCTTTGAGTGCATTATCTAGGAATGAACCTGGTAGAGCATGCCACACAAACGAATGCTCCACATGCGGGTTTCACATGCCACCAACTCCACATTCACAGGCAACTTCAGCGCCACAGCCGTTTTCAGATAGCCCTCAATGCAAAGGCTCTAGACGCAAATATTGGTGTGAGAGCTAATTCAATCAAGGAAACACTGCATGTTGGTGAAGGGCCTATTGAAGAAGGATAAGCCAAGTGGTTCTTGTGGGAGAACAACTCCATTTGGCTCACTAACTTCACACACCATCAGGCTTCCAAGCAGCTCTCAAGGAAACTCAGTTTTCACACTCTATGCTTAGTGCCCTTTGAGTGCCTAGGACTGAAATGAAGCTTGGTGAGCATCCCACACAAACGAATGCTCCACATGCGGGTTTCACATGTCACCAACTCCACATTCACAGGCAACTTCAGCGCCACAGCCATTTTCAGATAGCCCTCAATGCAAAGGCTCTAGACGCAAATATTGGTGTGAGAGCTAATTCAATCAAGGAAACACTGCATGTTGGTGAAGGGCATATTGAAGAAGGATCAGCCGAGTGGTTCTTGTGGGAGAACAACTCCATTTGGCTCACTAACTTCACACACCATCAGGCTTCCAAGCAGCTCTCAAGGAAACTCAGTTTTCACACTCTATGCTTAGTGCCCTTTGAGTGCCTAGGACTGAAATGAAGCTTGGTGAGCATCCCACACAAACGAATGCTCCACATGCGGGTTTCACATGCCACCAACTCCACCTTCACAGGCAACTTCAGCGCCCCAGCCGTTTTCAGATAGCCCTCAATGCAAAGGCTCTAGACTCAAATATTGGTGTGAGAGCTAATTCATTCAAGGAAACACTGCATGTTGGTGAAGGGCATATTGAAGAAGGATCAGCCGAGTGGTTCTTGTGGGAGAACAACTCCATTTGGCTCACTAACTTCACACACCATCAGGCTTCCAAGCAGCTCTCAAGGAAACTCAGTTTTCACACTCTATGCTTAGTGCTCTTTGAGTGCATTATCTAGAAATGAACCTGGTAGAGCATCCCACACAAACGAATGCTCCACATGCGGGTTTCACATGCCACCAACTCCACTTTCACCGGCAACTTCAGCGCCACAGCCGTTTTCAGATAGCCCTCAATGCAAAGGCTCTAGACGCAAATATTGGTGTGGGGGATAATTCAATCAAGGAAACACTGCATGTTGGTGAAGGGCATATTGAAGAAGGATCAGCCGAGTGGTTCTTGTGGGAGAACAACTCCATTTGGATCGCTAACTTCACACACCATCAGGCTTCCAAGCAGCTCTCAAGGAAACTCAGTTTTCACACTCTGTGCTTAGTGCCCTTTGAGTGCATTATCTAGGAATGAACCTGGTAGAGCATACCACACAAACGAATGCTCCACATGCGGGTTTCACATGCCACCAACTCCACATTCACAGGCAACTTCGGCGCCACAGCCGTTTTCAGATAGCCCTCAATGCAAAGGCTCTAGACGCAAATATTGGTGTGGGGGATAATTCAATCAAGGAAACACTGCATGTTGGTGAAGGGCATATTGAAGAAGGATCAGCCGAGTGGTTCTTGTGGGAGAACAACTCCATTTGGATCGCTAACTTCACACACCATCAGGCTTCCAAGCAGCTCTCAAGGAAACTCAGTTTTCACACTCTATGCTTAGTGCCCTTTGAGTGCATTATCTAGGAATGAACCTGGTAGAGCATCCCACACAAATGAATGCTCCACATGCGGGTTTCACATGCCACCAACTTCACATTCACAGGCAACTTCGGCGCCACAGCCGTTTTCAGATAGCCCTCAATGCAAAGGTTCTAGATGCAAATATTGGTGTGAGAGCTAATTCAATCAAGGAAACACTGCATGTTGGTGAAGGGCCTATTGAAGAAGGATCAGCCGAGTGGTTCTTGTGGGAGAACAACTCCATTTGGCTCACTAACTTCACACACCATCAGGCTTCCAAGCAGCTCTCAAGGAAACTCAGTTTTCACACTCTATGCTTAGTGCCCTTTGAGTGCATTATCTAGGAATGAACCTGGTAGAGCATCCCACACAAACGAATGCTCCACATGCGGGTTTCACATGCCACCAACTCCACATTCACAGGCAACTTCAGCGCCACAGCCGTTTTCAGATAGCCCTCAATGCAAAGGCTCTAGACGCAAATATTGGTGTGAGAGCTAATTCAATCAAGGAAACACTGCATGTTGGTGAAGGGCATATTGAAGAAGGATCAGCCGAGTGGTTCTTGTGGGAGAACAACTCCATTTGGCTCACTAACTTCACACACCATCAGGCTTCCAAGCAGCTCTCAAGGAAACTCAGTTTTCACACTCTATGCTTAGTGCCCTTTGAGTGCATTATCTAGGAATGAACCTGGTAGAGCATTCCACACAAACGAATGCTCCACATGCGGGTTTCACATGCCACCAACTCCACATTCACAGGCAACTTCAGCGCCACAGCCGTTTTCAGATAGCCCTCAATGCAAAGGCTCTAGACGCAAATATTGGTGTGAGAGCTAATTCAATCAAGGAAACACTGCATGTTGGTGAAGGGCCTATTGAAGAAGGATAAGCCAAGTGGTTCTTGTGGGAGAACAACTCCATTTGGCTCACTAACTTCACACACCATCAGGCTTCCAAGCAGCTCTCAAGGAAACTCAGTTTTCACACTCTATGCTTAGTGCCCTTTGAGTGCCTAGGACTGAAATGAAGCTTGGTGAGCATCCCACACAAACGAATGCTCCACATGCGGGTTTCACATGTCACCAACTCCACATTCACAGGCAACTTCAGCGCCACAGCCATTTTCAGATAGCCCTCAATGCAAAGGCTCTAGACGCAAATATTGGTGTGAGAGCTAATTCAATCAAGGAAACACTGCATGTTGGTGAAGGGCATATTGAAGAAGGATCAGCCGAGTGGTTCTTGTGGGAGAACAACTCCATTTGGCTCAGTAACTTCACACACCATCAGGCTTCCAAGCAGCTCTCAAGAAAACTCAGTTTTCACACTCTATGCTTAGTGCCCTTGGAGTGCATTATCTAGGAATGAACCTGGTCGAGCATCCCACACAAACGAATGCTCCACATGCGGTTTTCACATGCCACCAACTCCACATTCACAGGCAACTTCAGCGCCACAGCCGTTTTCAGATAGCCCTCAATGCAAAGGCTCTAGACGCAAATATTGGTGTGAGAGCTAATTCAATCAAGGAAACACTGCATGTTGGTGAAGGGCATATTGAAGAAGGATCAGCCGAGTGGTTCTTGTGGGAGAACAACTCCATTTGGCTCACTAACTTCACACACCATCAGGCTTCCAAGCAGCTCTCAAGGAAACTCAGTTTTCACACTCTATTCTTAGTGCCCTTTGAGTGCATTATCTAGGAATCAACCTGGTAGAGCATTCCACACAAACGAATGCTCCACATGCGGGTTTCACATGCCACCAACTCCACATTCACAGGCAACTTCAGCGCCACAGCCGTTTTCAGATAGCCCTCAATGCCAAGGCTCTAGACACAAATATTGGTGTGAGAGCTAATTCAATCAAGGAAACACTGCATGTTGGTGAAGGGCCTATTGAAGAAGGATCAGCCGAGTGGTTCTTGTGGGAGAACAACTCCATTTGGCTCACTAACTTCACACACCATCAGGCATCTAAGCAGCTGTCAAGGAAACTCAGTTTTCACACTCTATGCTTAGTGCCCTTTGAGTGCCTAGGACTGACATGAAGCTTGCTGAGCATCCCACACAAACGAATGCTACACATGCGGGTTTCACATGCCACCAACTCCACATTCACAGGCAACTTCAGCGCCACAGCCATTTTCAGATAGCCCTCAATGCAAAGGCTCTAGACGCAAATATTGGTGTGAGAGCTAATTCAATCAAGGAAACACTGCATGTTGGTGAAGGGCATATTGAAGAAGGATCAGCCGAGTGGTTCTTGTGGGAGAACAACTCCATTTGGCTCACTAACTTCACACACCATCAGGCTTCCAAGCAGCTCTCAAGGAAACTCAGTTTTCACACTCTATGCTTAGTGCCCTTTGAGTGCATTATCTAGGAATGAACCTGGTAGAGCATCCCACACAAACGAATGCTCCACATGCGGGTTTCACATGCCAGCAACTCCACATTCACAGGCAACTTCAGCGCCACAGCCGTTTTCAGATAGCACTCAATGCAAAGGCTCTAGACGCAAATATTGGTGTGAGAGCTAATTCAATCAAGGAAACACTGCATGTTGGTGAAGGGCATATTGAAGAAGGATCAGCCGAGTGGTTCTTGTGGGAGAACAACTCCATTTGGATCACTAACTTCACACACCATCAGGCTTCCAAGCATCTCTCAAGGAAACTCAGTTTTCACACTCTATTCTTAGTGCCCTTTGAGTGCCTAGGACTGAAATGAAGCTTGGTGAGCATCCCACACAAACGAATGCTCCACATGCGGGTTTCACATGCCACCAACTCCACATTCACAGGCAACTTCGGCGCCACAGCCGTTTTCAGATAGCCCTCAATGCAAAGGCTCTAGAAGCAACTATTGGTGTGAGAGCTAATTCAATCAAGGAAACACTGCATGTTGGTGAAGGGCATATTGAAGAAGGATCAGCCGAGTGGTTCTTGTGGGAGAACAACTCCATTTGGCTCACTAACTTCACACACCATCAGGCTTCCAAGCAGCTCTCAAGGAAACTCAGTTTTCACACTCTGTGCTTAGTGCCCTTTGAGTGCATTATCTAGGAATGAACCTGGTAGAGCATCCCACACAAACGAATGCTCCACATGCGGGTTTCACATGCCACCAACTCCACATTCACAGGCAACTTCAGCGCCACAGCCGTTTTCAGATAGCCCTCAATGCAAAGGCTCTAGACGCAAATATTGGTGTGGGAGCTAATTCAATCAAGGAAACACTGCATGTTGGTGAAGTGCATATTGAAGAAGGATCAGCCGAGTGGTTCTTGTGGGAGAACAACTCCATTTGGATCACTAACTTCACACACCATCAGGCTTCCAAGCAGCTCTCAAGGAAACTCAGTTTTCACAATCTATGCTTAGTGCCCTTTGAGTGCCTAGGACTGAAATGAACCTGGTAGAGCATCCCACACAAACGAATGCTCCACATGTGGGTTTCACATGCCACCAACTCCACATTCACAGGCAACTTCAGCGCCACAGCCGTTTTCAGATAGCCCTCAATGCAAAGGCTCTAGACGCAAATATTGGTGTGAGAGCTAATTCAATCAAGGAAACACTGCATGTTGGTGAAGGGCATATTGAAGAAGGATCAGCCGAGTGGTTCTTGTGGGAGAACAACTCCATTTGGCTCACTAACTTCACACACCATCAGGCTTCCAAGCAGCTCTCAAGGAAACTCAGTTTTCACACTCTATGTTTAGTGCCCTTTGAGTGCATTATCTAGGAATGAACCTGGTAGAGCATCCCACACAAACGAATGCTGCACATGCGGGTTTCACATGCCACCAACTCCACATTCACAGGCAACTTCAGCGCCACAGCCGTTTTCAGATAGCCCTCAATGCAAAGGCTCTAGAAACAAATATTGGTGTGAGAGCTAATTCAATCAAGGAAACACTGCATGTTGGTGAAGGGCATATTGAAGAAGGATCAGCCAAGTGGTTCTTGTGGGAGAACAACTCCATTTGGCTCACTAACTTCACACACCATCAGGCTTCCAAGCAGCTCTCAAGGAAACTGTTTTCACACTCTATGCTTAGTGCCCTTTGAGTACCTAGGACTGAAATGAAGCTTGGTGAGCATCCCACAAAAACGAATGCTCCACATGCGGGTTTCACATGCCACCAGCTCCACATTCACAGGCAACTTCAGCGCCACAGCCGTTTTCAGATAGCCCTCAATGCAAAGGCTCTAGACGCAAATATTGGTGTGAGAGCTAATTCAATCAAGGAAACACTGCATGTTGCTGAAGGGCATATTGAAGAAGGATCAGCCGAGTGGTTCTTGTGGGACAAGAACTCCATTTGGCTCACTAACTTCACACACCATCAGGCTTCCAAGCAGCTCTCAAGGAAACTCAGTTTTCACACTCTATGCTTAGTGCCCTTTGAGTGCCTAGGACTGAAATGAAGCTTGGTGAGCATCCCACACAAACGAATGCTCCACATGCGGGTTTCACATGCCACCAACTCCACATTCACAGGCAACTTCAGCGCCACAGCCGTTTTCAGATAGCCCTCAATGCAAAGGCTCTAGACGCAAATATTGGTATGAGAGCTAATTCAATCAAGGAAACACTGCATGTTGGTGAAGGGCATATTGAAGAAGGATCAGCCGAGTGGTTCTTGTGGGAGAACAACTCCATTTGGATCACTAACTTCACACACCATCAGGCTTCCAAGCAGCTCTCAAGGAAACTCAGTTTTCACACTCTATGCTTAGTGCCCTTTGAGTGCATTATCTAGGAATGAACCTGGTAGAGCATCCCACACAAACGAATGCTCCACATGCGGGTTTCACATGCCACCAACTCCACATTCACAGGCAACTTCAGCGCCCCAGCCGTTTTCAGATAGCACTCAATGCAAAGGCTCTAGACGCAAATATTGGTGTGAGAGCTAATTCAATCAAGGAAACACTGCATGTTGGTGAAGGGCATATTGAAGAAGGATCAGCCGAGTGGTTCTTGTGGGAGAACAACTCCATTTGGATCACTAACTTCACACACCATCAGGCTTCCAAGCATCTCTCAAGGAAACTCAGTTTTCACACTCTATTCTTAGTGCCCTTTGAGTGCCTAGGACTGAAATGAAGCTTGGTGAGCATCCCACACAAACGAATGCTCCACATGCGGGTTTCACATGCCACCAACTCCACATTCACAGGCAACTTCGGCGCCACAGCCGTTTTCAGATAGCCCTCAATGCAAAGGCTCTAGAAGCAACTATTGGTGTGAGAGCTAATTCAATCAAGGAAACACTGCATGTTGGTGAAGGGCATATTGAAGAAGGATCAGCCGAGTGGTTCTTGTGGGAGAACAACTCCATTTGGCTCACTAACTTCACACACCATCAGGCTTCCAAGCAGCTCTCAAGGAAACTCAGTTTTCACACTCTGTGCTTAGTGCCCTTTGAGTGCATTATCTAGGAATGAACCTGGTAGAGCATCCCACACAAACGAATGCTCCACATGCGGGTTTCACATGCCACCAACTCCACATTCACAGGCAACTTCAGCGCCACAGCCGTTTTCAAATAGCCCTCAATGCAAAGGCTCTAGACGCAAATATTGGTGTGGGAGCTAATTCAATCAAGGAATCACTGCATGTTGGTGAAGTGCATATTGAAGAAGGATCAGCCGAGTGGTTCTTGTGGGAGAACAACTCCATTTGGCTCACTAACTTCACACACCATCAGGCTTCCAAGCAGCTCTCAAGGAAACTCAGTTTTCACACTCTATGCTTAGTGCCCTTTGAGTGCCTAGGACTGAAATGAACCTGGTAGAGCATCCCACACAAACCAATGCTCCACATGCGGGTTTCACATGCCACCAACTCCACTTTCACAGGCAACTTCAGCACCACAACCATTTTCAGATAGCCCTCAATGCGAAGGCTCTAGATGCAAATATTGGTGTGAGAGCTAATTCAATCAAGGAAACACTGCATGTTGGTGAAGGGCATATTGAAGAAGGATCAGCCGAGTGGTTCTTGTGGGAGAACAACTCCATTTGGCTCACTAACTTCAAACACCATCAGGCTTCCAAGCAGCTCTCAAGGAAACTCAGTTTTCACACTCTATGCTTAGTGCCCTTTGAGTGCATTATCTACAAATGAACCAGGTAGAACATCCCACACAAACGAATGCTCCACATGCGGGTTTCACATGCCACCAACTCCACATTCTCACGCAACTTCAGCGCCACAGCCGTTTTCAGATAGCCCTCAATGCAAAGGCTCTAGACGCAAATATTGGTGTGAGAGCTAATTCAATCAAGGAAACACTGCATGTTGGTGAAGGGCATATTGAAGAAGGATCAGCCGAGTGGTTCTTGTGGGAGAACAACTCCATTTGGCTCACTGACTTCACACACCATCAGGCTTCCAAGCAGCTTTCAAGGAAACTCAGTTTTCACACTCTATTCTTAGTGCCATTTGAGTGCCTAGGACTGAAATGAAGCTTGGTGAGCATCCCACACAAACGAATGCTCCACATGCGGGTTTCACATGCCACCAACTCCACTTTCACAGGCAACTTCAGCGCCACAGCCATTTTCAGATAGCCCTCAATGCAAAGGCTCTAGACGCAAATATTGGTGTGAGAGCTAATTCAATCAAGGAAACACTGCATGTTGGTGAAGGGCATATTGAAGAAGGATCAGCCGAGTGGTTCTTGTGGGAGAACAACTCCATTTGGCTCACTAACTTCAAACACCATCAGGCTTCCAAGCAGCTCTCAAGGAAACTCAGTTTTCACACTCTATGCTTAGTGCCCTTTGAGTGCATTATCTAGGAATGAACCTGGTAGAGCATCCCACACAAACGAATGCTCCACATGCGGGTTTCACATGCCAGCAACTCCACATTCACAGGCAACTTCAGCGCCACAGCCGTTTTCAGATAGCACTCAATGCAAAGGCTCTAGACGCAAATATTTGTGTGAGAGCTAATTCAATCAAGGAAACACTGCATGTTGGTGAAGGGCATATTGAAGAAGGATCAGCCAAGTGGTTCTTGTGGGAGAACAACTCCATTTGGATCACTAACTTCACACACCATCAGGCTTCCAAGCATCTCTCAAGGAAACTCAGTTTTCACACTCTATTCTTAGTGCCCTTTGAGTGCCTAGGACTGAAATGAAGCTTGGTGAGCATCCCACACAAACGAATGCTCCACATGCGGGTTTCACATGCCACCAACTCCACATTCACAGGCAACTTCGGCGCCACAGCCGTTTTCAGATAGCCCTCAATGCAAAGGCTCTAGAAGCAACTATTGGTGTGAGAGCTAATTCAATCAAGGAAACACTGCATGTTGGTGAAGGGCATATTGAAGAAGGATCAGCCGAGTGGTTCTTGTGGGAGAACAACTCCATTTGGCTCACTAACTTCACACACCATCAGGCTTCCAAGCAGCTCTCAAGGAAACTCAGTTTTCACACTCTGTGCTTAGTGCCCTTTGAGTGCATTATCTAGGAATGAACCTGGTAGAGCATCCCACACAAACGAATGCTCCACATGCGGGTTTCACATGCCACCAACTCCACATTCACAGGCAACTTCAGCGCCACAGCCGTTTTCAGATAGCCCTCAATGCAAAGGCTCTAGACGCAAATATTGGTGTGGGAGCTAATTCAATCAAGGAATCACTGCATGTTGGTGAAGTGCATATTGAAGAAGGATCAGCCGAGTGGTTCTTGTGGGAGAACAACTCCATTTGGCTCACTAACTTCACACACCATCAGGCTTCCAAGCAGCTCTCAAGGAAACTCAGTTTTCACACTCTATGCTTAGTGCCCTTTGAGTGCGTAGGACTGAAATGAACCTGGTAGAGCATCCCACACAAACGAATGCTCCACATGTGGGTTTCACATGCCACCAACTCCACATTCACAGGCAACTTCAGCGCCACAGCCGTTTTCAGATAGCCCTCAATGCAAAGGCTCTAGACGCAAATATTGGTGTGAGAGCTAATTCAATCAAGGAAACACTGCATGTTGGTGAAGGGCATATTGAAGAAGGATCAGCCGAGTGGTTCTTGTGGGAGAACAACTCCATTTGGCTCACTAACTTCACACACCATCAGGCTTCCAAGCAGCTCTCAAGGAAACTCAGTTTTCACACTCTATGTTTAGTGCCCTTTGAGTGCATTATCTAGGAATGAACCTGGTAGAGCATCCCACACAAACGAATGCTCCACATGCGGGTTTCACATGCCACCAACTCCACATTCACAGGCAACTTCAGCGCCACAGCCGTTTTCAGATAGCCCTCAATGCAAAGGCTCTAGACACAAATATTGGTGTGAGAGCTAATTCAATCAAGGAAACACTGCATGTTGGTGAAGGGCATATTGAAGAAGGATCAGCCAAGTGGTTCTTGTGGGAGAACAACTCCATTTGGCTCACTAACTTCACACACCATCAGGCTTCCAAGCAGCTCTCAAGGAAACTGTTTTCACACTCTATGCTTAGTGCCCTTTGAGTACCTAGGACTGAAATGAAGCTTGGTGAGCATCCCACAAAAACGAATGCTCCACATGCGGGTTTCACATGCCACCAGCTCCACATTCACAGGCAACTTCAGCGCCACAGCCGTTTTCAGATAGCCCTCAATGCAAAGGCTCTAGACGCAAATATTGGTGTGAGAGCTAATTCAATCAAGGAAACACTGCATGTTGCTGAAGGGCATATTGAAGAAGGATCAGCCGAGTGGTTCTTGTGGGACAACAACTCCATTTGGCTCACTAACTTCACACACCATCAGGCTTCCAAGCAGCTCTCAAGGAAACTCAGTTTTCACACTCTATGCTTAGTGCCCTTTGAGTGCCTAGGACTGAAATGAAGCTTGGTGAGCATCCCACACAAACGAATGCTCCACATGCGGGTTTCACATGCCACCAACTCCACATTCACAGGCAACTTCAGCGCCACAGCCGTTTTCAGATAGCCCTCAATGCAAAGGCTCTAGACGCAAATATTGGTATGAGAGCTAATTCAATCAAGGAAACACTGCATGTTGGTGAAGGGCATATTGAAGAAGGATCAGCCGAGTGGTTCTTGTGGGAGAACAACTCCATTTGGCTCACTAACTTCACACACCATCAGGCTTCCAAGCAGCTCTCAAGGAAACTCAGTTTTCACACTCTATGCTTAGTGCCCTTTGAGTGCCTAGGACTGAAATGAACCTGGTAGAGCATCCCACACAAACCAATGCTCCACATGCGGGTTTCACATGCCACCAACTCCACTTTCACAGGCAACTTCAGCACCACAACCATTTTCAGATAGCCCTCAATGCGAAGGCTCTAGATGCAAATATTGGTGTGAGAGCTAATTCAATCAAGGAAACACTGCATGTTGGTGAAGGGCATATTGAAGAAGGATCAGCCGAGTGGTTCTTGTGGGAGAACAACTCCATTTGGCTCACTAACTTCAAACACCATCAGGCTTCCAAGCAGCTCTCAAGGAAACTCAGTTTTCACACTCTATGCTTAGTGCCCTTTGAGTGCATTATCTACAAATGAACCAGGTAGAACATCCCACACAAACGAATGCTCCACATGCGGGTTTCACATGCCACCAACTCCACATTCTCACGCAACTTCAGCGCCACAGCCGTTTTCAGATAGCCCTCAATGCAAAGGCTCTAGACCCAAATATTGGTGTGAGAGCTAATTCAATCAAGGAAACACTGCATGTTGGTGAAGGGCATATTGAAGAAGGATCAGCCGAGTGGTTCTTGTGGGAGAACAACTCCATTTGGCTCACTGACTTCACACACCATCAGGCTTCCAAGCAGCTTTCAAGGAAACTCAGTTTTCACACTCTATTCTTAGTGCCATTTGAGTGCCTAGGACTGAAATGAAGCTTGGTGAGCATCCCACACAAATGAATGCTCCACATGCGGGTTTCACATGCCACCAACTCCACTTTCACAGGCAACTTCAGCACCACAACCATTTTCAGATAGCCCTCAATGCGAAGGCTCTAGATGCAAATATTGGTGTGAGAGCTAATTCAATCAAGGAAACACTGCATGTTGGTGAAGGGCATATTGAAGAAGGATCAGCCGAGTGGCTCTTGTGGGAGAACAACTCCATTTGGCTCACTAACTTCACACACCATCAGGCTTCCAAGCAGCTCTCAAGGAAACTGAGTTTTCACACTCTATGCTTAGTGTCCTTTGAGTGCATTATCTAGGAATGAACCTGGTAGAGCATCCCACACAAACGAATGCTCCACATGCGGTTTTCACATGCCACCAACTCCACATTCTCAGGCAACTTCGGCGCCACAGCCGTTTTCAGATAGCCCTCAATGCAAAGGCTCTAGACACAAATATTGGTGTGAGAGCTAATTCAATCATGGAAACACTGCATGTTGGTGAAGGGCATATGGAAGAAGGATCAGCCAAGTGGTTCTTGTGGGAGAACAACTCCATTTGGCTCACTAACTTCACACACCATCAGGCTTCCAAGCAGCTCTCAAGGAAACTGTTTTCACACTCTATGCTTAGTGCCCTTTGAGTACCTAGGACTGAAATGAAGCTTGGTGAGCATCCCACAAAAACGAATGCTCCACATGCGGGTTTCACATGCCACCAGCTCCACATTCACAGGCAACTTCAGCGCCACAGCCGTTTTCAGATAGCCCTCAATGCAAAGGCTCTAGACGCAAATATTGGTGTGAGAGCTAATTCAATCAAGGAAACACTGCATGTTGCTGAAGGGCATATTGAAGAAGGATCAGCCAAGTGGTTCTTGTGGGACAACAACTCCATTTGGCTCACTAACTTCACACACCATCAGGCTTCCAAGCAGCTCTCAAGGAAACTCAGTTTTCACACTCTATGCTTAGTGCCCTTTGAGTGCCTAGGACTGAAATGAAGCTTGGTGAGCATCCCACACAAACGAATGCTCCACATGCGGGTTTCACATGCCACCAACTCCACATTCACAGGCAACTTCAGCGCCACAGCCGTTTTCAGATAGCCCTCAATGCAAAGGCTCTAGACGCAAATATTGGTATGAGAGCTAATTCAATCAAGGAAACACTGCATGTTGGTGAAGGGCATATTGAAGAAGGATCAGCCGAGTGGTTCTTGTGGGAGAACAACTCCATTTGGCTCACTAACTTCACACACCATCAGGCTTCCAAGCAGCTCTCAAGGAAACTCAGTTTTCACACTCTATGCTTAGTGCCCTTTGAGTGCCTAGGACTGAAATGAACCTGGTAGAGCATCCCACACAAACCAATGCTCCACATGCGGGTTTCACATGCCACCAACTCCACTTTCACAGGCAACTTCAGCACCACAACCATTTTCAGATAGCCCTCAATGCGAAGGCTCTAGATGCAAATATTGGTGTGAGAGCTAATTCAATCAAGGAAACACTGCATGTTGGTGAAGGGCATATTGAAGAAGGATCAGCCGAGTGGTTCTTGTGGGAGAACAACTCCATTTGGCTCACTAACTTCAAACACCATCAGGCTTCCAAGCAGCTCTCAAGGAAACTCAGTTTTCACACTCTATGCTTAGTGCCCTTTGAGTGCATTATCTACAAATGAACCAGGTAGAACATCCCACACAAACGAATGCTCCACATGCGGGTTTCACATGCCACCAACTCCACATTCTCACGCAACTTCAGCGCCACAGCCGTTTTCAGATAGCCCTCAATGCAAAGGCTCTAGACCCAAATATTGGTGTGAGAGCTAATTCAATCAAGGAAACACTGCATGTTGGTGAAGGGCATATTGAAGAAGGATCAGCCGAGTGGTTCTTGTGGGAGAACAACTCCATTTGGCTCACTGACTTCACACACCATCAGGCTTCCAAGCAGCTTTCAAGGAAACTCAGTTTTCACACTCTATTCTTAGTGCCATTTGAGTGCCTAGGACTGAAATGAAGCTTGGTGAGCATCCCACACAAATGAATGCTCCACATGCGGGTTTCACATGCCACCAACTCCACTTTCACAGGCAACTTCAGCACCACAACCATTTTCAGATAGCCCTCAATGCGAAGGCTCTAGATGCAAATATTGGTGTGAGAGCTAATTCAATCAAGGAAACACTGCATGTTGGTGAAGGGCATATTGAAGAAGGATCAGCCGAGTGGCTCTTGTGGGAGAACAACTCCATTTGGCTCACTAACTTCACACACCATCAGGCTTCCAAGCAGCTCTCAAGGAAACTGAGTTTTCACACTCTATGCTTAGTGTCCTTTGAGTGCATTATCTAGGAATGAACCTGGTAGAGCATCCCACACAAACGAATGCTCCACATGCGGTTTTCACATGCCACCAACTCCACATTCTCAGGCAACTTCGGCGCCACAGCCGTTTTCAGATAGCCCTCAATGCAAAGGCTCTAGACATAAATATTGGTGTGAGAGCTAATTCAATCATGGAAACACTGCATGTTGGTGAAGGGCATATGGAAGAAGGATCAGCCAAGTGGTTCTTGTGGGAGAACAACTCCATTTGGCTCACTAACTTCACACACCATCAGGCTTCCAAGCAGCTCTCAAGGAAACTGTTTTCACACTCTATGCTTAGTGCCCTTTGAGTACCTAGGACTGAAATGAAGCTTGGTGAGCATCCCACACAAACGAATGCTCCACATGCGGGTTTCACATGCCACCAGCTCCACATTCACAGGCAACTTCAGCGCCACAGCCGTTTTCAGATAGCCCTCAATGCAAAGGCTCTAGACGCAAATATTGGTATGAGAGCTAATTCAATCAAGGAAACACTGCATGTTGGTGAAGGGCATATTGAAGAAGGATCAGCCGAGTGGTTCTTGTGGGAGAACAACACCATTTGGCTCACTAACTTCACACACCATCAGGCTTCCAAGCAGCTCTCAAGGAAACTCAGTTTTCACACTCTATGCTTAGTGCCCTTTGAGTGCATTATCTAGGAATGAACCTGGTAGAGCATGCAACACAAACGAATGCTGCACATGCGGGTTTCACATGCCACCAACTCCACATTCACAGGCAACTTCAGCGCCACAGCCATTTTCAGATAGCCCTCAATGCAAAGGCTCTAGACGCAAATATTGGTGTGAGAGCTAATTCAATCAAGGAAACACTGCATGTCGGTGAAGGGCATATTGAAGAAGGATCAGCCGAGTGGTTCTTGTGGGAGAACAACTCCATTTGGCTCACTAACTTCACACACCATCAGGCTTTTAAGCAGCTCTCAAGGAAACTCAGTTTTCACACTCTGTGCTTAGTGCCATTTGAGTGCATTATCTAGGAATGAACATGGAAGAGCATCCCACACAAACGAATGCTCCACATGCGGGTTTCACATGCCACCAACTCCACATTCACAGGCAACTTCAGCACCACAGCCGTTTTCAGATAGCCCTCAATGCAAAGGCTCTAGACGCAAATATTGGTGTGGGGGATAATTCAATCAAGGAAACACTGCATGTTGGTGAAGGGCATATTGAAGAAGGATCAGCCGAGTGGTTCTTGTGGGAGAACAACTCCATTTGGCTCACTAACTTCACACACCATCAGGCTTCCAAGCAGCTCTCAAGGAAACTCAGTTTTCACACTCTATGCTTAGTGCCCTTTGAGTGCATTATCTAGGAATGAACCTGGTAGAGCATCCCACACAAACGAATGCTCCACATGCGGGTTTCACATGCCACCAACTCCACATTCACAGGCAACTTCAGCGCCACACCCGTTTCAGATAGCCCTCAATGCAAAGGCTCTAGACGCAAATATTGGTGTGAGAGCTAATTCAATCAAGGAAACACTGCATGTTGGTGAAGGGCATATTGAAGAAGGATCAGCCGAGTGGTTCTTGTGGGAGAACAACTCCATTTGGCTCACTAACTTCACACACCATCAGGCTTCCAAGCAGCTCTCAAGGAAACTCAGTTTTCACACTCTATGCTTAGTGCCCTTTGAGTGCACTATCTAGGAATGAACCTGGTAGAGCATCCCACACAAACGAATGCTCCACATGCGGGTTTCACATGCCACCAACTCCACATTCACAGGCAACTTCAGCGCCACAGCCGTTTTCAGATAGCCCTCAATGCAAAGGCTCTAGACGCAAATATTGGTGTGAGAGCTAATTCAATCAAGGAAACACTGCATATTGGTGAAGGGCATATTGAAGAAGGATCAGCCGAGTGGCTCTTGTGGGAGAACAACTCCATTTGGCTCACTAACTTCACACACCATCAGGCTTCCAAGCAGCTCTCAAGGAAACTCAGTTTTCACACTCTATGTTTAGTGCCCTTTGAGTACCTAGGACTGAAATGAAGCTCGGTGAGCATCCCACACAAACGAATGCTCCACATGCGGGTTTCACATGCCACCAACTCCACATTCACAGGCAACTTCAGCGCCACAGCCGTTTACAGATAGCCCTCAATGCAAAGGCTCTAGACGCAAATATTGGTGTGAGAGCTAATTCAATCAAGGAAACACTGCATGTTGGTGAAGGGCATATTGAAGAAGGATCAGCCGAGTGGTTCTTGTGGGAGAACAACTCCATTTAGCTCACTAACTTCACACACCATCAGGCTTCCAAGCAGCTCTCAAGGAAACTCAGTTTTCACACTCTATGCTTAGTGCCCTTTGAGTGCCTAGGACTGACATGAAGCTTGCTGAGCATCCCACACAAACGAATGCTCCACATGCGGGTTTCACATGCCACCAACTCCACATTCACAGGCAACTTAAGCGCCACAGCCGTTTTCAGATAGCCCTCAATGCAAAGGCTCTAGACGCAAATATTGGTGTGAGAGCTAATTCAATCAAGGAAACACTGCATGTTGGTGAAGGGCATATTGAAGAAGGATCAGCCGAGTGGTTCTTGTGGGAGAACAACTCCATTTGGCTCAGTAACTTCACACACCATCAGGCTTCCAAGCAGCTCTCAAGGAAACTCAGTTTTCACACTCTATGCTTAGTGCCCTTTGAGTGCATTATCTAGGAATGAACCTGGTAGAGCATCCAACACAAACGAATGCTCCACATGCGGGTTTCACATGCCACCAACTCCACATTCACAGGCAACTTCAGCGCCACAGCCGTTTTCAGATAGCCCTCAATGCAAAGGCTCTAGACGCAAATATTGGTGTGAGAGCTAATTCAATCAAGGAAACACTGCATGTTGGTGAAGGGCATATTGAAGAAGGATCAGCCGAGTGGTTCTTGTGGGAGAACAACTCCATTTGGCTCACTAACTTCACACACCACCAGGCTTCCAAGCAGCTCTCAAGGAAACTCAGTTTTCACACTCTATGCTTAGTGCCCTTTGAGTGCATTATCTAGAAATGAACCTGGTAGAGCATCCCACACAAACGAATGCTCCACATGCGGGTTTCACATGCCACCAACTCCACATTCACAGGCAACTTCAGCGCCACAGCCGTTTTCAGATAGCCCTCAATGCAAAGGCTCTAGACGCAAATATTGGTGTGAGAGCTAATTCAATCAAGGAAACACTGCATGTTGGTGAAGGGCATATTGAAGAAGGATCAGCCGAGTGGTTCTTGTGGGAGAACAACTCCATTTGGCTCACTAACTTCACACACCATCAGGCTTCCAAGCAGCTCTCAAGGAAACTCAGTTTTCACACTCTATGCTTAGTGCCCTTTGTGTGCATTATCTAGGAATGAACCTGGTAGAGCATCCCACACAAGCGAATGCTCCACATGCGGGTTTCACATGCCACCAACTCCACATTCACAGGCAACTTCAGCGCCACAGCTGTTTTCAGATAGCCCTCAATGCAAAGGCTCTAGACGCAAATATTGGTGTGAGAGCTAATTCAATCAAGGAAACACTGCATGTTGGTGAAGGGCATATTGAAGAAGGATCAGCCGAGTGGTTCTTGTGGGAGAACAACTCCATTTGGCTCACTAACTTCACACACCATCAGGCTTCCAAGCAGCTCTCAAGGAAACTCAGTTTTCACACTCTATGCTTAGTGCCCTTTGAGTGCATTATCTAGGAATGAACCTGGTAGAACATCCCACACAAACAAATGCTCCACATGCGGGTTTCACATGCCACCAACTCCACATTCTCAGGCAACTTCAGCGCCACAGCCGTTTTCAGATAGCCCTCAATGCAAAGGCTCTAGACTCAAATATTGGTGTGAGAGCTAATTCAATCAAGGAAACACTGCATGTTGGTGAAGGGCATATTGAAGAAGGATCAGCCGAGTGGTTCTTGTGGGAGAACAACTCCATTTGGCTCACTAACTTCACACACCATCAGGCTTCCAAGCAGCTCTCAAGGAAACTCAGTTTTCACACTCTATGCTTAGTGCCCTTTGAGTGCCTAGGATTGAAATGAACCTGTTAGAGAATCCCGCACAAACGAATGCTCCACATGCGGGTTTCACATGCCACCAACTCCACCTTCACAGGCAACTTCAGCGCCCCAGCCGTTTACAGATAGCCCTCAATGCAAAGGCTCTAGACGTAAATATTCGGGTGAGAGCTAATTCAATCAAGGAAACACTGCATGTTGGTGAAGGGCATATTGAAGAAGGATCAGCCGAGTGGTTCTTGTGGGAGAACAACTCCATTTGGCTCACTAACTTCACACACCATCAGGCTTCCACCAGCTCTCAAGGAAACTCAGTTTTCACACTCTATGCTTAGTGCCCTTTGAGTGCATTATCTAGGAATGAACATGGAAGAGCATCCCACACAAACGAATGCTCCACATGCGGGTTTCACATGCCACCAACTCCACATTCACAGACAACTTCAGCGCCACAGCCGTTTTCAGATAGCCCTCAATGCAAAGGCTCTAGACGCAAATATTCGGGTGAGAGCTAATTCAATCAAGGAAACACTGCATGTTGGTGAAGGGCATATTGAAGAAGGATCAGCCGAGTGGTTCTTGTGGGAGAACAACTCCATTTGGCTCACTAACTTCACACACCATCAGGCTTCCAAGCAGCTCTCAAGGAAACTCAGTTTTCACACTCTATGCTTAGTGCCCTTTGTGTGCATTATCTAGGAATGAACCTGGTAGAGCATCCCACACAAGCGAATGCTCCACATGCGGGTTTCACATGCCACCAACTCCACATTCACAGGCAACTTCAGCGCCACAGCTGTTTTCAGATAGCCCTCAATGCAAAGGCTCTAGACGCAAATATTGGTGTGAGAGCTAATTCAATCAAGGAAACACTGCATGTTGGTGAAGGGCATATTGAAGAAGGATCAGCCGAGTGGTTCTTGTGGGAGAACAACTCCATTTGGCTCACTAACTTCACACACCATCAGGCTTCCAAGCAGCTCTCAAGGAAACTCAGTTTTCACACTCTATGCTTAGTGCCCTTTGAGTGCATTATCTAGGAATGAACCTGGTAGAACATCCCACACAAACAAATGCTCCACATGCGGGTTTCACATGCCACCAACTCCACATTCTCAGGCAACTTCAGCGCCACAGCCGTTTTCAGATAGCCCTCAATGCAAAGGCTCTAGACTCAAATATTGGTGTGAGAGCTAATTCAATCAAGGAAACACTGCATGTTGGTGAAGGGCATATTGAAGAAGGATCAGCCGAGTGGTTCTTGTGGGAGAACAACTCCATTTGGCTCACTAACTTCACACACCATCAGGCTTCCAAGCAGCTCTCAAGGAAACTCAGTTTTCACACTCTATGCTTAGTGCCCTTTGAGTGCCTAGGATTGAAATGAACCTGTTAGAGAATCCCGCACAAACGAATGCTCCACATGCGGGTTTCACATGCCACCAACTCCACCTTCACAGGCAACTTCAGCGCCCCAGCCGTTTACAGATAGCCCTCAATGCAAAGGCTCTAGACGTAAATATTCGGGTGAGAGCTAATTCAATCAAGGAAACACTGCATGTTGGTGAAGGGCATATTGAAGAAGGATCAGCCGAGTGGTTCTTGTGGGAGAACAACTCCATTTGGCTCACTAACTTCACACACCATCAGGCTTCCACCAGCTCTCAAGGAAACTCAGTTTTCACACTCTATGCTTAGTGCCCTTTGAGTGCATTATCTAGGAATGAACATGGAAGAGCATCCCACACAAACGAATGCTCCACATGCGGGTTTCACATGCCACCAACTCCACATTCACAGACAACTTCAGCGCCACAGCCGTTTTCAGATAGCCCTCAATGCAAAGGCTCTAGACGCAAATATTGGTGTGAGAGCTAATTCAATCAAGGAAACACTGCATGTTGGTGAAGGGCATATTGAAGAAGGATCAGCCGAGTGGTTCTTGTGGGAGAACAACTCCATTTGGCTCACTAACTTCACACACCATCAGGCTTCCAAGCAGCTCTCAAGGAAACTCAGTTTTCACACTCTATGCTTAGTGCCCTTTGAGTGCATTATCTAGGAATGAACCTGGTAGAGCATCCCACACAAACGAATGCTCCACATGCGGGTTTCACATGCCACCAACTCCACATTCACAGGCAACTTCAGCGCCACAGCCGTTTTCAGATAGCCCTCAATGCAAAGGCTCTAGACGCAAATATTGGTGTGGGGGATAATTCAATCAAGGAAACACTGCATGTTGGTGAAGGGCATATTGAAGAAGGATCAGCCGAGTGGTTCTTGTGGGAGAACAACTCCATTTGGATCGCTAACTTCACACACCATCAGGCTTCCAAGCAGCTCTCAAGAAAACTCAGTTTTCACACTCTATGCTTAGTGCCCTTTGAGTGCATGATCTAGGAATGAACCTGGTAGAGCATGCCACACAAACGAATGCCCCACATGCGGGTTTCACATGCCACCAACTCCACTTTGACAGGCAACTTCAGCGCCACAGCCGTTTTCTGATAGCCCTCAATGCAAAGGCTCTAGACGCAAATATTGGTGTGAGAGCTAATTCAATCAAGGAAACACTGCATGTTGGTGAAGGGCATATTGAAGAAGGATCAGCCGAGTGGTTCTTGTGGGAGAACAACTCCATTTGGCTCACTAACGTCACACACCATCAGGCTTCCAAGCAGCTCTCAAGGAAACTCAGTTTTCACACTCTATGCTTAGTGCCCTTTGAGTGCATTATCTAGGAATGAACCTGGTAGAGCATCCCACACAAACGAATGCTCCACATGCGGGTTTCACATGCCACCAACTCCACATTGACAGGCAACTTCAGCGCCACAGCCGTTTTCAGATAGCCCTCAATGCAAAGGCTCTAGACGCAAATATTGGTGTGAGAGCTAATTCAATCAAGGAAACACTGCATGTTGGTGAAGGGCATATTGAAGAAGGATCAGCCGAGTGGTTCTTGTGGGAGAACAACTCCATTTGGCTCACTAACTTCACACACCATCAGGCTTCCAAGCAGCTCTCAAGGAAACTCAGTTTTCACACTCTATGCTTAGTGCCCTTTGAGTGCATTATCTAGGAATGAACCTGGTAGAGCATCCCACACAAACGAATGCTCCACATGCGGGTTTCACATGCCACCAACTCCACATTCACAGGCAACTTCAGCGCCACAGCCGTTTTCAGATAGCCCTCAATGCAAAGGCTCTAGACGCAAATATTGGTGTGAGAGCTAATTCAATCAAGGAAACACTGCATGTTGGTGAAGGGCATATTGAAGAAGGATCAGCCGAGTGGTTCTTGTGGGAGAACAACTCCATTTGGCTCACTAACTTCACACACCATCAGGCTTCCACCAGCTCTCAAGGAAACTCAGTTTTCACACTCTATGCTTAGTGCCCTTTGAGTGCATTATCTAGGAATGATCATGGAAGAGCATCCCACACAAACGAATGCTCCACATGCGGGTTTCACATGACACCAACTCCACATTCACAGACAACTTCAGCGCCACAGCCGTTTTCAGATAGCCCTCAATGCAAAGGCTCTAGACGCAAATATTGGTGTGAGAGCTAATTCAATCAAGGAAACACTGCATGTTGGTGAAGGGCATATTGAAGAAGGATCAGCCGAGTGGTTCTTGTGGGAGAACAACTCCATTTGGCTCACTAACTTCACACACCATCAGGCTTCCAAGCAGCTCTCAAGGAAACTCAGTTTTCACACTCTATGCTTAGTGCCCTTTGAGTGCATTATCTAGGAATGAACATGGAAGAGCATCCCACACAAACGAATGCTCCACATGCGGGTTTCACATGCCACCAACTCCACATTCACAGGCAACTTCAGCGCCACAGCCGTTTTCAGATAGCCCTCAATGCAAAGGCTCTAGACGCAAATATTGGTGTGGGGGATAATTCAATCAAGGAAACACTGCATGTTGGTGAAGGGCATATTGAAGAAGGATCAGCCGAGTGGTTCTTGTGGGAGAACAACTCCATTTGGCTCGCTAACTTCACACACCATCAGGCTTCCAAGCAGCTCTCAAGGAAACTCAGTTTTCACACTCTATGCTTAGTGCCCTTTGAGTGCATTATCTAGGAATGAACCTGGTAGAGCATCCCACACAAACGAATGCTCCACATGCGGGTTTCACATGCCACCAACTCCACATTCACAGGCAACTTCAGCGCCACAGCCGTTTTCAGATAGCCCTCAATGCAAAGGCTCTAGACGCAAATATTGGTGTGAGAGCTAATTCAATCAAGGAAACACTGCATGTTGGTGAAGGGCATATTGAAGAAGGATCAGCCGAGTGGCTCTTGTGGGAGAACAACTCCATTTGGCTCACTAACTTCACACACCATCAGGCTTCCAAGCAGCTCTCAAGGAAACTCAGTTTTCACACTCTATGCTTAGTGCCCTTTGAGTGCCTAGGACTGAAATGAAGCGTGCTGAGCATCCCACACAAACGAATGCTCCACATGCGGGTTTCACATGCCACCAACTCCACATTCACAGGCAACTTAAGCGCCACAGCCGTTTTCAGATAGCCCTCAATGCAAAGGCTCTAGACGCAAATATTGGTGTGAGAGCTAATTCAATCAAGGAAACACTGCATGTTGGTGAAGGGCATATTGAAGAAGGATCAGCCGAGTGGTTCTTGTGGGAGAACAACTCCATTTGGCTCAGTAACTTCAAACACCATCAGGCTTCCAAGCAGCTCTCAAGGAAACTCAGTTTTCACACTCTATGCTTAGTGCCCTTTGAGTGCATTATCTACGAAAGAACCTGGTAGAGCATCCCACACAAACGAATGCTCCACATGCGGGTTTCACATGCCACCAACTCCACATTCACAGGCAACTTCAGCGCCACAGCCGTTTTCAGATAGCCCTCAATGCAAAGGCTCTAGACGCAAATATTGGTGTGAGAGCTAATTCAATCAAGGAAACACTGCATGTTGGTGAAGGGCATATTGAAGAAGGATCAGCCGAGTGGTTCTTGTGAGAGAACAACTCCATTTGGATCACTAACTTCACACACCATCAGGCTTCCAAGCAGCTCTCAAGGAAACTCAGTTTTCACACTCTATGCTTAGTGCCCTTTGAGTGCATTATCTACGAATGAACCTGGTAGAACACCCCACACAAACGAATGCTCCACATGCGGGTTTCACATGCCACCAACTCCACATTCACAGGCAACTTCAGCGCCACAGCCGTTTTCAGATAGCCCTCAATGCAAAGGCTCTAGATGCAAATATTGGTGTGAGAGCTAATTCAATCAAGGAAACACTGCATGTTGGTGAAGGGCATATTGAAGAAGGATCAGCCGAGTGGTTCTTGTGGGAGAACAACTCCATTTGGCTCACTAACTTCACACACCATCAGGCTTCCAAGCAGCTCTCAAGGAAACTCAGTTTTCACACTCTATGCTTAGTGCCCTTTGAGTGCATTATCTAGGAATGAACCTGGTAGAGCATCCCACACAAACGAATGCTCCACATGCGGGTTTCACATGCCACCAACTCCACATTCACAGGCAACTTCAGCGCCACAGCCGTTTTCAGATAGCCCTCAATGCAAAGGCTCTAGACGCAAATATTGGTGTGAGAGCTAATTCAATCAAGGAAACACTGCATGTTGGTGAAGGGCATATTGAAGAAGGATCAGCCGAGTGGTTCTTGTGAGAGAACAACTCCATTTGGATCACTAACTTCACACACCATCAGGCTTCCAAGCAGCTCTCAAGGAAACTCAGTTTTCACACTCTATGCTTAGTGCCCTTTGAGTGCATTATCTACGAATGAACCTGGTAGAACACCCCACACAAACGAATGCTCCACATGCGGGTTTCACATGCCACCAACTCCACATTCACAGGCAACTTCAGCGCCACAGCCGTTTTCAGATAGCCCTCAATGCAAAGGCTCTAGATGCAAATATTGGTGTGAGAGCTAATTCAATCAAGGAAACACTGCATGTTGGTGAAGGGCATATTGAAGAAGGATCAGCCGAGTGGTTCTTGTGGGAGAACAACTCCATTTGGCTCACTAACTTCACACACCATCAGGCTTCCAAGCAGCTCTCAAGGAAACTCAGTTTTCACACTCTATGCTTAGTGCCCTTTGAGTGCCTAGGACTGAAATGAACCTGGTAGAGCATCCCACACAAACGAATGCTCCACATGCGGGTTTCACATGCCACCAACTCCACATTCACAGGCAACTTCAGCGCCACAGCCGTTTTCAGATAGCCCTCAATGCAAAGGCTCTAGACGCAAATATTGGTGTGGGGGATAATTCAATCAAGGAAACACTGCATGTTGGTGAAGGGCATATTGAAGAAGGATCAGCCGAGTGGTTCTTGTGGGAGAACAACTCCATTTGGCTCACTAACTTCACACACCATCAGGCTTCCACCAGCTCTCAAGGAAACTCAGTTTTCACACTCTATGCTTAGTGCCCTTTGAGTGCATTATCTAGGAATGAACATGGAAGAGCATCCCACACAAACGAATGCTCCACATGCGGGTTTCACATGCCACCAACTCCACATTCACAGACAACTTCAGCGCCACAGCCGTTTTCAGATAGCCCTCAATGCAAAGGCTCTAGACGCAAATATTCGGGTGAGAGCTAATTCAATCAAGGAAACACTGCATGTTGGTGAAGGGCATATTGAAGAAGGATCAGCCGAGTGGTTCTTGTGGGAGAACAACTCCATTTGGCTCACTAACTTCACACACCATCAGGCTTCCAAGCAGCTCTCAAGGAAACTCAGTTTTCACACTCTATGCTTAGTGCCCTTTGAGTGCATTATCTAGGAATGAACATGGAAGAGCATCCCACACAAACGAATGCTCCACATGCGGGTTTCACATGCCACCAACTCCACATTCACAGGCAACTTCAGCGCCACAGCCGTTTTCAGATAGCCCTCAATGCAAAGGCTCTAGACGCAAATATTGGTGTGGGGGATAATTCAATCAAGGAAACACTGCATGTTGGTGAAGGGCATATTGAAGAAGGATCAGCCGAGTGGTTCTTGTGGGAGAACAACTCCATTTGGCTCGCTAACTTCACACACCATCAGGTTTCCAAGCAGCTCTCAAGGAAACTCAGTTTTCACACTCTATGCTTAGTGCCCTTTGAGTGCATTATCTACGAATGAACCTGGTAGAGCATCCCACACAAACGAATGCTCCACATGCGGGTTTCACATGCCACCAACTCCACATTCACAGGCAACTTCAGCGCCACAGCCGTTTTCAGATAGCCCTCAATGCAAAGGCTCTAGACGCAAATATTGGTGTGAGAGCTAATTCAATCAAGGAAACACTGCATGTTGGTGAAGGGCATATTGAAGAAGGATCAGCCGAGTGGTTCTTGTGAGAGAACAACTCCATTTGGATCACTAACTTCACACACCATCAGGCTTCCAAGCAGCTCTCAAGGAAACTCAGTTTTCACACTCTATGCTTAGTGCCCTTTGAGTGCATTATCTACGAATGAACCTGGTAGAACACCCCACACAAACGAATGCTCCACATGCGGGTTTCACATGCCACCAACTCCACATTCACAGGCAACTTCAGCGCCACAGCCGTTTTCAGATAGCCCTCAATGCAAAGGCTCTAGATGCAAATATTGGTGTGAGAGCTAATTCAATCAAGGAAACACTGCATGTTGGTGAAGGGCATATTGAAGAAGGATCAGCCGAGTGGTTCTTGTGGGAGAACAACTCCATTTGGCTCACTAACTTCACACAGCATCAGGCTTCCAAGCAGCTCTCAAGGAAACTCAGTTTTCACACTCTATGCTTAGTGCCCTTTGAATGCCTAGGACTGAAATGAAGCTTGGTGAGCATCCCACACAAACGAATGCTCCACATGCGGGTTTCACATGTCACCAACTCCACATTCACAGGCAACTTCAGCGCCACAGCCGTTTTCAGATAGCCCTCAATGCAAAGGCTCTAGACGCAAATATTGGTGTGGGAGCTAATTCAATCAAGGAATCACTGCATGTTGGTGAAGGGCATATTGAAGAAGGATCAGCCGAGTGGTTCTTGTGGGAGAACAACTCCATTTAGCTCACTATCTTCACACACCATCAGGCTTCCAAGCAGCTCTCAAGGAAACTCAGTTTTCACACTCTATGCTTAGTGCCCTTTGAGTGCATTATCTAGGAATGAACCTGGTAGAGCATCCTACACAAACGAATGCTCCACATGCGGGTTTCACATGCCACCAACTCCACATTCACAGGCAACTTCAGCGCCACAGCCGTTTTCAGATAGCCCTCAATGCAAAGGCTCTAGACGCAAATATTGGTGTGAGAGCTAATTCAATCAAGGAAACACTGCATGTTGGTGAAGGGCATATTGAAGAAGGATCAACCGAGTGGTTCTTGTGGGAGAACAACTCCATTTGGATCACTAACTTCACACACCATCAGGCTCCCAAGCAGCTCTCAAGGAAACTTAGTTTTCACACTCTATGCTTAGTGCCCTTTGAGTGCATTATCTACGAATGAACCTGGTAGAGCATCCCACACAAACGAATGCTCCACATGCGGGTTTCACATGCCACCAACTCCACATTCACAGGCAACTTCAGCGCCACAGCCGTTTTCAGATAGCCCTCAATGCAAAGGCTCTAGACGCAAATATTGCTGTAGGAGCTAATTCAATCAAGGAAACACTGCATGTTGGTGAAGTGCATATTGAAGAAGGATCAGCCAAGTGGTTTTTTGTGGGAGAACAACTCCATTTGGCTCACTAACTTCACACACCATCAGGCTTCCAAGCAGCTCTAAAGGAAACTCAGTTTTCACACTTTATGCTTAGTGCCCTTTGAGTGCATTATCTACGAATGAACCTGGTAGAGCATCCCACACAAACGAATGCTCCACATGCGGGTTTCACATGCCACCAACTCCACATTCACAGGCAACTTCAGCGCCACAGCCGTTTTCAGATAGCCCTCAATGCAAAGGCTCTAGACGCAAATATTGGTGTGAGAGCTAATTCAATCAAGGAAACACTGCATGTTGGTGAAGGGCATATTGAAGAAGGATCAGCCGAGTGGTTCTTGTGGGAGAACAACTCCATTTGGCTCACTAACTTCACACACCATCAGGCTTCCAAGCAGCTCTCAAGGAAACTCAGTTTTCACACTCTATGCTTAGTGCCCTTTGAGTGCATTATATAAGAATGAACCTGGTAGAACATCCCACACAAACGAATGCTCCACATGCGGGTTTCACATGCCACCAACTCCACATTGACAGGCAACTTCAGCGCCACAGCTGTTTTCAGATAGCCCTCAATGCAAAGGCTCTAGACGCAAATATTGGTGTGAGAGCTAATTCAATCAAGGAAACACTGCATGTTGGTGAAGGGCATATTGAAGAAGGATCAGCCGAGTGGTTCTTGTGGGAGAACAACTCCATTTGGCTCACTAACTTCACACAGCATCAGGCTTCCAAGCAGCTCTCAAGGAAACTCAGTTTTCACACTCTATGCTTAGTGCCCTTTGAGTGCATTATCTACGAAAGAACCTGGTAGAGCATCCCACACAAACGAATGCTCCACATGCGGGTTTCACATGCCACCAACTCCACATTCACAGGCAACTTCAGCGCCACAGCCGTTTTCAGATAGCCCTCAATGCAAAGGCTCTAGACGCAAATATTGGTGTGAGAGCTAATTCAATCAAGGAAACACTGCATGTTGGTGAAGGGCATATTGAAGAAGGATCAGCCGAGTGGTTCTTGTGGGAGAACAACTCCATTTGGATCACTAACTTCACACACCATCAGGCTTCCAAGCAGCTCTCAAGGAAACTCAGTTTTCACACTCTATTCTTAGTGCCCTTTGAGTGCCTAGGGCTGAAATGAAGCTTGGTGAGCATCCCACACAAACGAATGCTCCACATGCGGGTTTCACATGCCACCAACTCCACATTCACAGGCAACTTCAGCGCCACAGCCGTTTTCAGATAGCCCTCAATGCAAAGGCTCTAGACGCAAATATTGGTGAGAGCTAATTCAATCAAGGAAACACTGCATGTTGGTGAAGGGCATATTGAAGAAGGATCAGCCGAGTGGTTCTTGTGGGAGAACAACTCCATTTGGCTCACTAACTTCACACACCATCAGGCTTCCAAGCAGCTCTCAAGGAAACTCAGTTTTCACACTCTATGCTTAGTGCCCTTTGAGTGCCTAGGCCTGAAATGAACCTGGTAGAGCATCCCACACAAGCGAATGCTCCACATGCGGGTTTCACATGCCACCAACTCCACATTCACAGGCAACTTCAGCGCCACAGCCGTTTTCAGATAGTTCTCAATGCAAAGGCTCTAGACGCAAATATTGGTGTGAGAGCTAATTCAATCAAGGAAACACTGCATGTTGGTGAAGGGCATATTGAAGAAGGATCAGCCGAGTGGTTCTTGTGGGAGAACAACTCCATTTGGCTCACTAACTTCACACACCATCAGGCTTCCAAGCAGCTCTCAAGGAAACTCAGTTTTCACACTCTATGCTTAGTGCCCTTTGAGTGCATTATCTACGAATGAACCTGGTAGAGCATCCCACACAAACGAATGCTCCACATGCGGGTTTCACATGCACCAACTCCACATTCACAGGCAACTTCAGCGCCCAGCCGTTTTCAGATAGCCCTCAATGCAAAGGCTCTAGACGCAAATATTGGTGTGAGAGCTAATTCAATCAAGGAAACACTGCATGTTGGTGAAGGGCATATTGAAGAAGGATCAGCCGAGTGGTTCTTGTGGGAGAACAACTCCATTTGGCTCACTAACTTCACACACCATCAGGTTTCCAAGCAGCTCTCAAGGAAACTCAGTTTTCACACTCTATGCTTAGTGCCCTTTGAGTGCCTAGGACTGAAATGAAGCTTGGTGAGCATCCCACACAAACGAATGCTCCACATGCGGGTTTCACATGTCACCAACTCCACATTCACAGGCAACTTCAGCGCCACAGCCGTTTTCAGATAGCCCTCAATGCAAAGGCTCTAGACGCAAATATTGGTGTGGGAGCTAATTCAATCAAGGAATCACTGCATGTTGGTGAAGGGCATATTGAAGAAGGATCAGCCGAGTGGTTCTTGTGGGAGAACAACTCCATTTAGCTCACTATCTTCACACACCATCAGGCTTCCAAGCAGCTCTCAAGGAAACTCAGTTTTCACACTCTATGCTTAGTGCCCTTTGAGTGCATTATCTAGGAATGAACCTGGTAGAGCATCCCACACAAACGAATGCTCCACATGCGGGTTTCACATGCCACCAACTCCACATTCACAGGCAACTTCAGCGCCACAGCCGTTTTCAGATAGTTCTCAATGCAAAGGCTCTAGACGCAAATATTGGTGTGAGAGCTAATTCAATCAAGGAAACACTGCATGTTGGTGAAGGGCATATTGAAGAAGGATCAACCGAGTGGTTCTTGTGGGAGAACAACTCCATTTGGATCACTAACTTCACACACCATCAGGCTTCCAAGCAGCTCTCAAGGAAACTCAGTTTTCACACTCTATGCTTAGTGCCCTTTGAGTGCATTATCTACGAATGAACCTGGTAGAGCATCCCACACAAACGAATGCTCCACATGCGGGTTTCACATGCCACCAACTCCACATTCACAGGCAACTTCAGCGCCACAGCCGTTTTCAGATAGCCCTCAATGCAAAGGCTCTACACGCAAATATTGCTGTGGGAGCTAATTCAATCAAGGAAACACTGCATGTTGGTGAAGTGCATATTGAAGAAGGATCAGCCGAGTGGTTTTTTGTGGGAGAACAACTCCATTTGGCTCACTAACTTCACACACCATCAGGCTTCCAAGCAGCTCTCAAGGAAACTCAGTTTTCACACTCTATGCTTAGTGCCCTTTGAGTGCATTATCTAGGAATGAACCTGGTAGAGCATCCCACACAAGCGAATGCTCCACATGCGGGTTTCACATGCCACCAACTCCACATTCACAGGCAACTTCAGCGCCACAGCCGTTTTCAGATAGTTCTCAATGCAAAGGCTCTAGACGCAAATATTGGTGTGAGAGCTAATTCAATCAAGGAAACACTGCATGTTGGTGAAGGGCATTTTGAAGAAGGATCAGCCGAGTGGTTCTTGTGGGAGAACAACTCCATTTGGCTCACTAACTTCACACACCATCAGGCTTCCAAGCAGCTCTCAAGGAAACTCAGTTTTCACACTCTATGCTTAGTGCCCTTTGAGTGCATTATCTACGAATGAACCTGGTAGAGCATCCCACACAAACGAATGCTGCACATGCGGGTTTCACATGCCACCAACTCCACATTCACAGGCAACTTCAGCGCCCAGCCGTTTTCAGATAGCCCTCAATGCAAAGGCTCTAGACGCAAATATTGGTGTGAGAGATAATTCAATCAAGGAAACACTGCATGTTGGTGAAGGGCATATTGAAGAAGGATCAGCCGAGTGGTTCTTGTGGGAGAACAACTCCATTTGGCTCACTAACTTCACACACCATCAGGTTTCCAAGCAGCTCTCAAGGAAACTCAGTTTTCACACTCTATGCTTAGTGCCCTTTGAGTGCCTAGGACTGAAATGAAGCTTGGTGAGCATCCCACACAAACGAATGCTCCACATGCGGGTTTCACATGTCACCAACTCCACATTCACAGGCAACTTCAGCGCCACAGCCGTTTTCAGATAGCCCTCAATGCAAAGGCTCTAGACGCAAATATTGGTGTGGGAGCTAATTCAATCAAGGAATCACTGCATGTTGGTGAAGGGCATATTGAAGAAGGATCAGCCGAGTGGTTCTTGTGGGAGAACAACTCCATTTAGCTCACTATCTTCACACACCATCAGGCTTCCAAGCAGCTCTCAAGGAAACTCAGTTTTCACACTCTATGCTTAGTGCCCTTTGAGTGCATTATCTAGGAATGAACCTGGTAGAGCATCCTACACAAACGAATGCTCCACATGCGGGTTTCACATGCCACCAACTCCACATTCACAGGCAACTTCAGCGCCACAGCCGTTTTCAGATAGCCCTCAATGCAAAGGCTCTAGACGCAAATATTGGTGTGAGAGCTAATTCAATCAAGGAAACACTGCATGTTGGTGAAGGGCATATTGAAGAAGGATCAACCGAGTGGTTCTTGTGGGAGAACAACTCCATTTGGATCACTAACTTCACACACCATCAGGCTTCCAAGCAGCTCTCAAGGAAACTCAGTTTTCACACTCTATGCTTAGTGCCCTTTGAGTGCATTATCTAGGAATGAACCTGGTAGAGCATCCCACACAAACGAATGCTCCACATGCGGGTTTCACATGCCACCAACTCCACATTGACAGGCAACTTCAGCGCCACAGCTGTTTTCAGATAGCCCTCAATGCAAAGGCTCTAGACGCAAATATTGGTGTGGGAGCTAATTCAATCAAGGAAACACTGCATGTTGGTGAAGGGCATATTGAAGAAGGATCAGCCGAGTGGTTCTTGTGGGAGAACAACTACATTTGGCTCACTAACTTCACACACAATCAGGCTTCCAAGCAGCTCTCAAGGAAACTCAGTTTTCACACTCTATGCTTAGTGCCCTTTGAGTGCATTATCTACGAATGAACCTGGTAGAGCATCCCACACAAACGAATGCTCCACATGCGGGTTTCACATGCCACCAACTCCACATTCACAGGCAACTTCAGCGCCACAGCCGTTTTCAGATAGCCCTCAATGCAAAGGCTCTAGACGCAAATATTGGTGTGAGAGCTAATTCAATCAAGGAAACACTGCATGTTGGTGAAGGGCATATTGAAGAAGGATCAGCCGAGTGGTTCTTGTGGGAGAACAACTTCATTTGGATCACTAACTTCACACACCATCAGGCTTCCAAGCAGCTCTCAAGGAAACTCAGTTTTCACACTCTATTCTTAGTGCCCTTTGAGTGCCTAGGGCTGAAATGAAGCTTGGTGAGCATCCCACACAAACGAATGCTCCACATGCGGGTTTCACATGCCACCAACTCCACATTCACAGGCAAATTCAGCGCCACAGCCGTTTTCAGATAGCCCTCAATGCAAAGGCTCTAGACGCAAATATTGGTGTGAGAGCTAATTCAATCAAGGAAACACTGCATGTTGGTGAAGGGCATATTGAAGAAGGATCAGCCGAGTGGTTCTTGTGGGAGAACAACTCCATTTGGCTCACTAACTTCACACACCATCAGGCTTCCAAGCAGCTCTCAAGGAAACTCAGTTTTCACACTCTATGCTTAGTGCCCTTTGAGTGCATTATCTAGGAATGAACCTGGTAGAGCATCCCACACAAGCGAATGCTCCACATGCGGGTTTCACATGCCACCAACTCCACATTCACAGGCAACTTCAGCGCCACAGCCGTTTTCAGATAGTTCTCAATGCAAAGGCTCTAGACGCAAATATTGGTGTGAGAGCTAATTCAATCAAGGAAACACTGCATGTTGGTGAAGGGCATATTGAAGAAGGATCAGCCGAGTGGTTCTTGTGGGAGAACAACTCCATTTGGATCACTAACTTCACACACCATCAGGCTTCCAAGCAGCTCTCAAGGAAACTCAGTTTTCACACTCTATGCTTAGTGCCCTTTGAGTGCATTATCTAGGAATGAACCTGGTAGAGCATCCCACACAAACGAATGCTCCACATGCGGGTTTCACATGCCACCAACTCCACATTCACAGGCAACTTCAGCGCCACAGCCGTTTTCAGATAGCCCTCAATGCAAAGGCTCTAGACGCAAATATTGGTGTGAGAGCTAATTCAATCAAGGAAACACTGCATGTTGGTGAAGGGCATATTGAAGAAGGATCAGCCGAGTGGTTCTTGTGGGAGAACAACTCCATTTGGCTCACTAACTTCACACACCATCAGGCTTCCAAGCAGCTCTCAAGGAAACTCAGTTTTCACACTCTATGCTTAGTGCCCTTTGAGTGCATTATCGAGGAATGAACCTGGTAGAGCATCCCACACAAGCGAATGCTCCACATGCGGGTTTCACATGCCACCAACTCCACATTCACAGGCAACTTCAGCGCCACAGCCGTTTTCAGATAGTTCTCAATGCAAAGGCTCTAGACGCAAATATTGGTGTGAGAGCTAATTCAATCAAGGAAACACTGCATGTTGGTGAAGGGCATATTGAAGAAGGATCAGCCGAGTGGTTCTTGTGGGAGAACAACTCCATTTGGCTCACTAACTTCACACACCATCAGGCTTCCAAGCAGCTCTCAAGGAAACTCAGTTTTCACACTCTATGCTTAGTGCCCTTTGAGTGCATTATCTACGAATGAACCTGGTAGAGCATCCCACACAAACGAATGCTCCACATGCGGGTTTCACATGCCACCAACTCCACATTCACAGGCAACTTCAGCGCCCAGCCGTTTTCAGATAGCCCTCAATGCAAAGGCTCTAGACGCAAATATTGGTGTGAGATCTAATTCAATCAAGGAAACACTGCATGTTGGTGAAGGGCATATTGAAGAAGGATCAGCCGAGTGGTTCTTGTGGGAGAACAACTCCATTTGGCTCACTAACTTCACACACCATCAGGTTTCCAAGCAGCTCTCAAGGAAACTCAGTTTTCACACTCTATGCTTAGTGCCCTTTGAGTGCCTAGGACTGAAATGAAGCTTGGTGAGCATCCCACACAAACGAATGCTCCACATGCGGGTTTCACATGTCACCAACTCCACATTCACAGGCAACTTCAGCGCCACAGCCGTTTTCAGATAGCCCTCAATGCAAAGGCTCTAGACGCAAATATTGGTGTGGGAGCTAATTCAATCAAGGAATCACTGCATGTTGGTGAAGGGCATATTGAAGAAGGATCAGCCGAGTGGTTCTTGTGGGAGAACAACTCCATTTAGCTCACTATCTTCACACACCATCAGGCTTCCAAGCAGCTCTCAAGGAAACTCAGTTTTCACACTCTATGCTTAGTGCCCTTTGAGTGCATTATCTAGGAATGAACCTGGTACAGCATCCTACACAAACGAATGCTCCACATGCGGGTTTCACATGCCACCAACTCCACATTCACAGGCAACTTCAGCGCCACAGCCGTTTTCAGATAGCCCTCAATGCAAAGGCTCTAGACGCAAATATTGGTGTGAGAGCTAATTCAATCAAGGAAACATTGCATGTTGGTGAAGGGCATATTGAAGAAGGATCAACCGAGTGGTTCTTGTGGGAGAACAACTCCATTTGGATCACTAACTTCACACACCATCAGGCTTCCAAGCAGCTCTCAAGGAAACTCAGTTTTCACACTCTATGCTTAGTGCCCTTTGAGTGCATTATCTAGGAATGAACCTGGTAGAGCATCCCACACAAACGAATGCTCCACATGCGGGTTTCACATGCCACCAACTCCACATTGACAGGCAACTTCAGCGCCACAGCTGTTTTCAGATAGCCCTCAATGCAAAGGCTCTAGACGCAAATATTGGTGTGGGAGCTAATTCAATCAAGGAAACACTGCATGTTGGTGAAGGGCATATTGAAGAAGGATCAGCCGAGTGGTTCTTGTGGGAGAACAACTACATTTGGCTCACTAACTTCACACACAATCAGGCTTCCAAGCAGCTCTCAAGGAAACTCAGTTTTCACACTCTATGCTTAGTGCCCTTTGAGTGCATTATCTACGAATGAACCTGGTAGAGCATCCCACACAAACGAATGCTCCACATGCGGGTTTCACATGCCACCAACTCCACATTCACAGGCAACTTCAGCGCCACAGCCGTTTTCAGATAGCCCTCAATGCAAAGGCTCTAGACGCAAATATTGGTGTGAGAGCTAATTCAATCAAGGAAACACTGCATGTTGGTGAAGGGCATATTGAAGAAGGATCAGCCGAGTGGTTCTTGTGGGAGAACAACTCCATTTGGATCACTAACTTCACACACCATCAGGCTTCCAAGCAGCTCTCAAGGAAACTCAGTTTTCACACTCTATTCTTAGTGCCCTTTGAGTGCCTAGGGCTGAAATGAAGCTTGGTGAGCATCCCACACAAACGAATGCTCCACATGCGGGTTTCACATGCCACCAACTCCACATTCACAGGCAAATTCAGCGCCACAGCCGTTTTCAGATAGCCCTCAATGCAAAGGCTCTAGACGCAAATATTGGTGTGAGAGCTAATTCAATCAAGGAAACACTGCATGTTGGTGAAGGGCATATTGAAGAAGGATCAGCCGAGTGGTTCTTGTGGGAGAACAACTCCATTTGGCTCACTAACTTCACACACCATCAGGCTTCCAAGCAGCTCTCAAGGAAACTCAGTTTTCACACTCTATGCTTAGTGCCCTTTGAGTGCATTATCTAGGAATGAACCTGGTAGAGCATCCCACACAAGCGAATGCTCCACATGCGGGTTTCACATGCCACCAACTCCACATTCACAGGCAACTTCAGCGCCACAGCCGTTTTCAGATAGTTCTCAATGCAAAGGCTCTAGACGCAAATATTGGTGTGAGAGCTAATTCAATCAAGGAAACACTGCATGTTGGTGAAGGGCATATTGAAGAAGGATCAGCCGAGTGGTTCTTGTGGGAGAACAACTCCATTTGGCTCACTAACTTCAAACACCATCAGGCTTCCAAGCAGCTCTCAAGGAAACTCAGTTTTCACACTCTATGCTTAGTGCCCTTTGAGTGCATTATCTACGAATGAACCTGGTAGAGCATCCCACACAAACGAATGCTCCACATGCGGGTTTCACATGCCACCAACTCCACATTCACAGGCAACTTCAGCGCCACAGCCGTTTTCAGATAGCCCTCAATGCAAAGGCTCTAGACGCAAATATTGGTGTGAGAGCTAATTCAATCAAGGAAACACTGCATGTTGGTGAAGGGCATATTGAAGAAGGATCAGCCGAGTGGTTCTTGTGGGAGAACAACTCCATTTGGCTCACTAACTTCACACACCATCAGGCTTCCAAGCAGCTCTCAAGGAAACTCAGTTTTCACACTCTATGCTTAGTGCCCTTTGAGTGCATTATCGAGGAATGAACCTGGTAGAGCATCCCACACAAGCGAATGCTCCACATGCGGGTTTCACATGCCACCAACTCCACATTCACAGGCAACTTCAGCGCCACAGCCGTTTTCAGATAGTTCTCAATGCAAAGGCTCTAGACGCAAATATTGGTGTGAGAGCTAATTCAATCAAGGAAACACTGCATGTTGGTGAAGGGCATATTGAAGAAGGATCAGCCGAGTGGTTCTTGTGGGAGAACAACTCCATTTGGCTCACTAACTTCACACACCATCAGGCTTCCAAGCAGCTCTCAAGGAAACTCAGTTTTCACACTCTATGCTTAGTGCCCTTTGAGTGCATTATCTACGAATGAACCTGGTAGAGCATCCCACACAAACGAATGCTCCACATGCGGGTTTCACATGCCACCAACTCCACATTCACAGGCAACTTCAGCGCCCAGCCGTTTTCAGATAGCCCTCAATGCAAAGGCTCTAGACGCAAATATTGGTGTGAGATCTAATTCAATCAAGGAAACACTGCATGTTGGTGAAGGGCATATTGAAGAAGGATCAGCCGAGTGGTTCTTGTGGGAGAACAACTCCATTTGGATCACTAACTTCACACACCATCAGGCTTCCAAGCAGCTCTCAAGGAAACTCAGTTTTCACACTCTATTCTTAGTGCCCTTTGAGTGCCTAGGGCTGAAATGAAGCTTGGTGAGCATCCCACACAAACGAATGCTCCACATGCGGGTTTCACATGCCACCAACTCCACATTCACAGGCAAATTCAGCGCCACAGCCGTTTTCAGATAGCCCTCAATGCAAAGGCTCTAGACGCAAATATTGGTGTGAGAGCTAATTCAATCAAGGAAACACTGCATGTTGGTGAAGGGCATATTGAAGAAGGATCAGCCGAGTGGTTCTTGTGGGAGAACAACTCCATTTGGCTCACTAACTTCACACACCATCAGGCTTCCAAGCAGCTCTCAAGGAAACTCAGTTTTCACACTCTATGCTTAGTGCCCTTTGAGTGCATTATCTAGGAATGAACCTGGTAGAGCATCCCACACAAGCGAATGCTCCACATGCGGGTTTCACATGCCACCAACTCCACATTCACAGGCAACTTCAGCGCCACAGCCGTTTTCAGATAGTTCTCAATGCAAAGGCTCTAGACGCAAATATTGGTGTGAGAGCTAATTCAATCAAGGAAACACTGCATGTTGGTGAAGGGCATATTGAAGAAGGATCAGCCGAGTGGTTCTTGTGGGAGAACAACTCCATTTGGATCACTAACTTCACACACCATCAGGCTTCCAAGCAGCTCTCAAGGAAACTCAGTTTTCACACTCTATGCTTAGTGCCCTTTGAGTGCATTATCGAGGAATGAACCTGGTAGAGCATCCCACACAAGCGAATGCTCCACATGCGGGTTTCACATGCCACCAACTCCACATTCACAGGCAACTTCAGCGCCACAGCCGTTTTCAGATAGTTCTCAATGCAAAGGCTCTAGACGCAAATATTGGTGTGAGAGCTAATTCAATCAAGGAAACACTGCATGTTGGTGAAGGGCATATTGAAGAAGGATCAGCCGAGTGGTTCTTGTGGGAGAACAACTCCATTTGGCTCACTAACTTCACACACCATCAGGCTTCCAAGCAGCTCTCAAGGAAACTCAGTTTTCACACTCTATGCTTAGTGCCCTTTGAGTGCATTATCTACGAATGAACCTGGTAGAGCATCCCACACAAACGAATGCTCCACATGCGGGTTTCACATGCCACCAACTCCACATTCACAGGCAACTTCAGCGCCCAGCCGTTTTCAGATAGCCCTCAATGCAAAGGCTCTAGACGCAAATATTGGTGTGAGATCTAATTCAATCAAGGAAACACTGCATGTTGGTGAAGGGCATATTGAAGAAGGATCAGCCGAGTGGTTCTTGTGGGAGAACAACTCCATTTGGCTCACTAACTTCACACACCATCAGGTTTCCAAGCAGCTCTCAAGGAAACTCAGTTTTCACACTCTATGCTTAGTGCCCTTTGAGTGCCTAGGACTGAAATGAAGCTTGGTGAGCATCCCATACAAACGAATGCTCCACATGCGGGTTTCACATGTCACCAACTCCACATTCACAGGCAACTCAGCGCCACAGCCGTTTTCAGATAGCCCTCAATGCAAAGGCTCTAGACGCAAATATTGGTGTGGGAGCTAATTCAATCAAGGAATCACTGCATGTTGGTGAAGGGCATATTGAAGAAGGATCAGCCGAGTGGTTCTTGTGGGAGAACAACTCCATTTAGCTCACTATCTTCACACACCATCAGGCTTCCAAGCAGCTCTCAAGGAAACTCAGTTTTCACACTCTATGCTTAGTGCCCTTTGAGTGCATTATCTAGGAATGAACCTGGTAGAGCATCCCACACAAACGAATGCTCCACATGCGGGTTTCACATGCCACCAACTCCACATTCACAGGCAACTTCAGCGCCACAGCCGTTTTCAGATAGCCCTCAATGCAAAGGCTCTAGACGCAAATATTGGTGTGAGAGCTAATTCAATCAAGGAAACACTGCATGTTGGTGAAGGGCATATGGAAGAAGGATCAACATAGTGGTTCTTGTGGGAGAACAACTCCATTTGGATCACTAACTTCACACACCATCAGGCTTCCAAGCAGCTCTCAAGGAAACTCAGTTTTCACACTCTATGCTTAGTGCCCTTTGAGTGCATTATCTACGAATGAACCTGGTAGAGCATCCCACACAAACGAATGCTCCACATGCGGGTTTCACATGCCACCAACTCCACATTCACAGGCAACTTCAGCGCCACAGCCGTTTTCAGATAGCCCTCAATGCAAAGGCTCTAGACGCAAATATTGGTGTGAGAGCTAATTCAATCAAGGAAACACTGCATGTTGGTGAAGGGCATATTGAAGAAGGATCAGCCGAGTGGTTCTTGTGGGAGAACAACTCCATTTGGATCACTAACTTCACACACCATCAGGCTTCCAAGCAGCTCTCAAGGAAACTCAGTTTTCACACTCTATTCTTAGTGCCCTTTGAGTGCCTAGGGCTGAAATGAAGCTTGGTGAGCATCCCACACAAACGAATGCTCCACATGCGGGTTTCACATGCCACCAACTCCACATTCACAGGCAAATTCAGCGCCACAGCCGTTTTCAGATAGCCCTCAATGCAAAGGCTCTAGACGCAAATATTGGTGTGAGAGCTAATTCAATCAAGGAAACACTGCATGTTGGTGAAGGGCATATTGAAGAAGGATCAGCCGAGTGGTTCTTGTGGAGAACAACTCCATTTGGCTCACTAACTTCACACACCATCAGGCTTCCAAGCAGCTCTCAAGGAAACTCAGTTTTCACACTCTATGCTTAGTGCCCTTTGAGTGCATTATCTAGGAATGAACCTGGTAGAGCATCCCACACAAGCGAATGCTCCACATGCGGGTTTCACATGCCACCAACTCCACATTCACAGGCAACTTCAGCGCCACAGCCGTTTTCAGATAGTTCTCAATGCAAAGGCTCTAGACGCAAATATTGGTGTGAGAGCTAATTCAATCAAGGAAACACTGCATGTTGGTGAAGGGCATATTGAAGAAGGATCAGCCGAGTGGTTCTTGTGGAGAACAACTCCATTTGGATCACTAACTTCACACACCATCAGGCTTCCAAGCAGCTCTCAAGGAAACTCAGTTTTCACACTCTATGCTTAGTGCCCTTTGAGTGCATTATCTAGGAATGAACCTGGTAGAGCATCCCACACAAACGAATGCTCCACATGCGGGTTTCACATGCCACCAACTCCACATTCACAGGCAACTTCAGCGCCACAGCCGTTTTCAGATAGCCCTCAATGCAAAGGCTCTAGACGCAAATATTGGTGTGAGAGCTAATTCAATCAAGGAAACACTGCATGTTGGTGAAGGGCATATTGAAGAAGGATCAGCCGAGTGGTTCTTGTGGGAGAACAACTCCATTTGGCTCACTAACTTCACACACCATCAGGCTTCCAAGCAGCTCTCAAGGAAACTCAGTTTTCACACTCTATGCTTAGTGCCCTTTGAGTGCATTATCGAGGAATGAACCTGGTAGAGCATCCCACACAAGCGAATGCTCCACATGCGGGTTTCACATGCCACCAACTCCACATTCACAGGCAACTTCAGCGCCACAGCCGTTTTCAGATAGTTCTCAATGCAAAGGCTCTAGACGCAAATATTGGTGTGAGAGCTAATTCAATCAAGGAAACACTGCATGTTGGTGAAGGGCATATTGAAGAAGGATCAGCCGAGTGGTTCTTGTGGGAGAACAACTCCATTTGGCTCACTAACTTCACACACCATCAGGCTTCCAAGCAGCTCTCAAGGAAACTCAGTTTTCACACTCTATGCTTAGTGCCCTTTGAGTGCATTATCTACGAATGAACCTGGTAGAGCATCCCACACAAACGAATGCTCCACATGCGGGTTTCACATGCCACCAACTCCACATTCACAGGCAACTTCAGCGCCCAGCCGTTTTCAGATAGCCCTCAATGCAAAGGCTCTAGACGCAAATATTGGTGTGAGAGCTAATTCAATCAAGGAAACACTGCATGTTGGTGAAGGGCATATTGAAGAAGGATCAGCCGAGTGGTTCTTGTGGGAGAACAACTCCATTTGGCTCACTAACTTCACACACCATCAGGCATCCAAGCAGCTCTCAAGGAAACTCAGTTTTCACACTCTATGCTTAGTGCCCTTTGAGTGCCTAGGACTAAAATGAAGCTTGGTGAGCATCCCACACAAACGAATGCTCCACATGCGGGTTTCACATGTCACCAACTCCACATTCACAGGCAACTTCAGCGCCACAGCCGTTTTCAGATAGCCCTCAATGCAAAGGCTCTAGACGCAAATATTGGTGTGGGAGCTAATTCAATCAAGGAAACACTGCATGTTGGTGAAGTGCATATTGAAGAAGGATCAGCCGAGTGGTTTTTTGTGGGAGAACAACTCCATTTGGCTCACTAACTTCACACACCATCAGGCTTCCAAGCAGCTCTCAAGGAAACTCAGTTTTCACACTCTGTGCTTAGTGCCATTTGAGTGCATTATCTAGGAATGAACCTGTTAGAGCATCCCACACAAACGAATGCTCCACATGCGGGTTTCACATGCCACCAACTCCACATTCACAGGCAACTTCAGCGCCACAGCCGTTTTCAGATAGCCCTCAATGCAAAGGCTCTAGACACAAATATTGGTGTGAGAGCTAATTCAATCAAGGAAACACTGCATGTTGGTGAAGGGCATATTGAAGAAGGATCAGCCGAGTGGTTCTTGTGGGAGAACAACTCCATTTGGCTCACTAACTTCACACACCATCAGGCATCCAAGCAGCTCTCAAGGAAACTCAGGTTTCACACTCTATGCTTAGTGCCCTTTGAGTGCCTAGGACTAAAATGAAGCTTGGTGAGCATCCCACACAAACGAATGCTCCACATGCGGGTTTCACATGTCACCAACTCCACATTCACAGGCAACTTCAGCGCCACAGCCGTTTTCAGATAGCCCTCAATGCAAAGGCTCTAGACGCAAATATTGGTGTGGGAGCTAATTCAATCAAGGAAACACTGCATGTTGGTGAAGTGCATATTGAAGAAGGATCAGCCGAGTGGTTTTTTGTGGGAGAACAACTCCATTTGGCTCACTAACTTCACACACCATCAGGCTTCCAAGCAGCTCTCAAGGAAACTCAGTTTTCACACTCTGTGCTTAGTGCCATTTGAGTGCATTATCTAGGAATGAACCTGTTAGAGCATCCCACACAAACGAATGCTCCACATGCGGGTTTCACATGCCACCAACTCCACATTCACAGGCAACTTCAGCGCCACAGCCGTTTTCAGATAGCCCTCAATGCAAAGGCTCTAGACACAAATATTGGTGTGAGAGCTAATTCAATCAAGGAAACACTGCATGTTGGTGAAGGGCATATTGAAGAAGGATCAGCCGAGTGGTTCTTATGGGAGAACAACTCCATTTGGCTCACTAACTTCACACACCATCAGGCTTCCAAGCAGCTCTCAAGGAAACTCAGTTTTCACACTCTGTGCTTAGTGCCCTTTGAGTGCATTATCCAGGAATGAACCTGGTAGAGCATCCCACACAAACGAATGCTCCACATGCGGGTTTCACATGTCACCAACTCCACATTCACAGGCAACTTCAGCGCCACAGCCGTTTTCAGATAGCCCTCAATGCAAAGGCTCTAGACGCAAATATTGGTGTGGGAGCTAATTCAATCAAGGAAACACTGCATGTTGGTGAAGGGCATATTGAAGAAGGATCAGCCGAGTGGTTCTTGTGGGAGAACAACTCCATTTGGCTCACTAACTTCACACACCATCAGGCATCCAAGCAGCTCTCAAGGAAACTCAGTTTTCACACTCTATGCTTAGTGCCCTTTGAGTGCCTAGGACTAAAATGAATCTTGGTGAGCATCCCACACAAACGAATGCTCCACATGCGGGTTTCACATGTCACCAACTCCACACTCACAGGCAACTTCAGCGCCACAGCCGTTTTCAGATAGCCCTCAATGCAAAGGCTCTAGACGCAAATATTGGTGTGGGAGCTAATTCAATCAAGGAATCACTGCATGTTGGTGAAGGGCATATTGAAGAAGGATCAGCCGAGTGGTTCTTGTGGGAGAACAACTCCATTTGACTCACTAACTTCACACACCATCAGGCTTCCAAGCAGCTCTCAAGGAAACTCAGTTTTCACACTCTATGCTTAGTGCCCTTTGAGTGCATTATCTAGGAATGAACCTGGTAGAGCATCCCACACAAACGAATGCTCCACATGCGGGTTTCACATGCCACCAACTCCACATTCACAGGCAACTTCAGCGCCACAGCTGTTTTCAGATAGCCCTCAATGCAATGGCCCTAGACGCAAATATTGGTGTGGGAGCTAATTCAATCAAGGAAACACTGCATGTTTGTGAAGGGCATATTGAAGAAGGATCAGCTGAGTGGTTCTTGTGGGAGAACAACTCCATTTGGCTCACTAACTTCACACACCATCAGGCTTCCAAGCAGCTCTCAAGGAAACTCAGTTTTCACACTCTATGCTTAGTGCCCTTTGAGTGCATTATCTAGGAATGAACCTGGTAGAGCATCCCACACAAACGAATGCTGCACATGCGGGTTTCACATGCCACCAACTCCACATTCACAGGCAACTTCAGCGCCACAGCCGTTTTCAGATAGCCCTCAATGCAAAGGCTCTAGACGCAAATATTGGTGTGGGAGCTAATTCAATCAAGGAAGCACTGCATGTTGGTGAAGGGCATATTCAAGAAGAATCAGCCGAGTGCTTCTTGTGGGAGAACAACTCCATTTGACTCACTAACTTCACACACCATCAGGCTTCCAAGCAGCTCTCAAGGAAACTCAGTTTTCACACTCTATGCTTAGTGCCCTTTGAGTGCATTATCTAGGAATGAACCTGGTAGAGCATCCCACACAAACGAATGCTCCACATGCGGGTTTCACATGCCACCAACTCCACATTCACAGGCAACTTCAGCGCCACAGCCGTTTTCAGATAGCCCTCAATGCAAAGGCTCTAGACGCAAATATTGGTGTGGGGGATAATTCAATCAAGGAAACACTGCATGTTGCTGAAGGGCATATTGAAGAAGGATCAGCCGAGTGGTTCTTGTGGGAGAACAACTCCATTTGGCTCACTAACTTCACACACCATCAGGCTTCCAAGCAGCTCTCAAGGAAACTCAGTTTTCACACTCTATGCTTAGTGCCCTTTGAGTGCATTATCTAGGATTGAACCTGGTAGAGCATCCCACACAAACGAATGCTCCACATGCGGGTTTCACATGCCACCAACTCCACATTCTCAGGCAACTTCAGCGCCACAGCCGTTTTCAGATAGCCCTCAATGCAAAGGCTCTAGACGCAAATATTGGTGTGAGAGCTAATTCAATCAAGGAAACACTGCATGTTGGTGAAGGGCATATTGAAGAAGGATCAGCCGAGTGGTTCTTGTGGGAGAACAACTCCATTTGACTCACTAACTTCACACACCAA
>NW_026697461.1:0-64321 GCF_030435755.1 Ochotona princeps | reverse complement strand
TCATCAAGCTTCATTTCAGTTCTAGGCACTCAAAGGGTACTAAGCATAGAGTGTGAAAACTGAGTTTCCTTGAGAGCTGCTTGGAAGCCTGATGGTGTGTGAAGTTAGTGAGCCAAATGGAGTTGTTCTCCCACAAGAACCACTCGGCTGATCCTTCTTCAATATGCCCTTCACCAACATGCAGTGTTTCCTTGATTGAATTAGCTCTCACAAAAATATTTGCTTCTAGAGCCTTTGCATGGAGGGCTATCTGAAAACGGCTGTGGCGCTGAAGTTGCCTGAGAATGTGGAGTTGGTGTCATGTGAAACCCGCATGTGGAGCATTCGTTTGTGTGGGATGCTCTACCAGGTTCATTCCTAGATAATGCACTCAAAGGGCACTAAGCATAGAGTGTGAAAATTGAGTTTCCTTGAGAGCTGCTTAGAAGCCTGATGGTGTGTGAAGTTAGTGAGCCAAATGGAGTTGTTCTCCCACAAGAACCACTCCGCTGATCCTTCTTCAATATGCCCTTCACCAACATGCAGTATTTCTTTGATTCAATCAGCTCTCACACCAATATTTGCGTGTAGAGCCTTTGCATTGAGGGCTATCTGAAAACGGCTGTGGCGCTGAAGTTGCCTGAGAATGTGGAGTTGGTGGCATGTGAAACCCGCATGTGGAGCATTCGTTTGTGTGGGAAGCTCACCAAGCTTCATTTCAGTCCTAGGCACTCAAAGGGCACTAAGCATAGAGTGTGAAAACTGAGTTTCCTTGAGAGCTGCTTGGAAGCCTGATGGTGTGAAGTTAGTGAGCCAAATGGAGTTGTTCTCCCACAAGAACCACTCGGCTGATCCTTCTTCAATATGCCCTTCACCAACATGCAGTGTTTCCTTGATTGAATTAGCTCTCACACCAATATTTGGGTCTAGAGCCTTTGCATTGAGGGCTATCTGAAAACGGCTGTGGCGCTGAAGTTGCCTGAGAATGTGGAGTTGGTGGCATGTGAAACCCGCATGTGGAGCATTGGTTTGTGTGGGATGCTCTACCAGGTTCATTCCTAGATAATGCACTCAAATGGGCACAAAGCCTAGAGTGTGAAAACTGAGTTTCCTTGAGAGCTCCTCTGAAGCCTGACGGTGTGTGAAGTTAGTGAGCCAAATGGAGTTGTTCTCCCACAAGAACCCCTCTGCTGATCCTTCTTCAATATGCCTTTCACCAACATGCAGTGTTTAATTGATTGAATTAGCTCTCACACCACTATTTGCATCTAGAGCCTTTGCATTGAGGGCTATCTGAAAACGGCTGTGGCGCTGAAGTTGCCTGTGAATGTGGAGTTGGTGGCATGTGAAACCCGCATGTGGAGCATTGGTTTGTGTGGGATGCTCATCAAGCTTCATTTCAGTCCTAGGCACTCAAAGGGTACTAAGCATAGAGTGTGAAAACTGAGTTTCCTTGAGAGCTGCTTGGAAGCCTGATGGTGTGTGAAGTTAGTGAGCCAAATGGAGTTGTTCTCCCACAAGAACCACTCGGCTGATCCTTCTTCAATATGCCCTTCACCAACATGCAGTGTTTCCTTGATTGAATTAGCTCTCACACCAATATTTTCGTGTAGAGCCTTTGCATTGAGGGCTATCTGAAAACGGCTGTGGCGCTGAAGTTGCCTGTGAATGTGGAGTTGGTGGCATGTGAAACCCGCATGTGGAGCATTCGTTTGTGTGGGATGCTCTACCAGGTTCATTTCAGTCCGAGGCACTCAAAGGGCACTAAGCAAAGAGTGTGAAAACTGAGTTTCCTTGAGAGCTGCTTGGAAGCCTGATGGTGTGTGAAGTTAGTGAGCCAAATGGAGTTGTTCTCCCACAAGAACCACTCGGCTGATCCTTCTTCAATATGCCCTTCACCAACATGCAGTGTTTCCTTGATTGAATTAGCTCTCACACCAATATTTGCGTCTAGAGCCTTTGCATTGAGGGCTATCTGAAAACGGCTGTGGCGCTGAAGTTGCCTGAGAATGTGGAGTTGGTGTCATGTGAAACCCGCATGTGGAGCATTCGTTTGTGTGGGATGCTCTACCAGGTTCATTTCAGTCCTAGGCACTCAAAGGGCACAAAGCAAAGAGTGTGAAAACTGAGTTTCCTTGAGAGCTGCTTGGAAGCCTGATGGTGTGAAGTTAGTGAGCCAAATGGAGTTGTTCTCCCACAAGAACCACTCGGCTGATCCTTCTTCAATATGCCCTTCACCAACATGCAGTGTTTCCTTGATTGAATTAGCTCTCACACCAATATTTGGGTCTAGAGCCTTTGCATTGAGGGCTATCTGAAAACGGCTGTGGCGCTGAAGTTGCCTGAGAATGTGGAGTTGGAGGCATGTGAAACCCGCATGTGGAGCATTCGTTTGTGTGGGATGCTCTACCAGGTTCATTCCTAGATAATGCACTCAAATGGGCACAAAGCCTAGAGTGTGAAAACTGAGTTTCCTTGAGAGCTCCTCTGAAGCCTGACGGTGTGTGAAGTTAGTGAGCCAAATGGAGTTGTTCTCCCACAAGAACCCCTCTGCTGATCCTTCTTCAATATGCCTTTCACCAACATGCAGTGTTTAATTGATTGAATTAGCTCTCACACCACTATTTGCGTGTAGAGCCTTTGCATTGAGGGCTATCTGAAAACGGCTGTGGCGCTTAAGTTGCCTGTGAATGTGGAGTTGGTGGGATGTGAAACCCGCATGTGGAGCATTGGTTTGTGTGGGATGCTCATCAAGCTTCATTTCAGTTCTAGGCACTCAAAGGGTACTAAGCATAGAGTGTGAAAACTGAGTTTCCTTGAGAGCTGCTTGGAAGCCTGATGGTGTGTGAAGTTAGTGAGCCAAATGGAGTTGTTCTCCCACAAGAACCACTCGGCTGATCCTTCTTCAATATGCCCTTCACCAACATGCAGTGTTTCCTTGATTGAATTAGCTCTCACACCAATATTTTCGTGTAGAGCCTTTGCATTGAGGGCTATCTGAAAACGGCTGTGGCGCTGAAGTTGCCTGTGAATGTGGAGTTGGTGGCATGTGAAACCCGCATGTGGAGCATTCGTTTGTGTGGGATGCTCTACCAGGTTCATTTCAGTCCTAGGCACTCAAAGGGCACAAAGCAAAGAGTGTGAAAACTGAGTTTCCTTGAGAGCTGCTTGGAAGCCTGATGGTGTGTGAAGTTAGTGAGCCAAATGGAGTTGTTCTCTCACAAGAACCACTCGGCTGATCCTTCTTCAATATGCCCTTCACCAACATGCAGTGTTTCCTTGATTGAATTAGCTCTCACACCAATATTTGCGTCTAGAGCCTTTGCATTGAGGGCTATCTGAAAACGGCTGTGGCGCTGAAGTTGCCTGTGAATGTGGAGTTGGTGGCATGTGAAACCCGCATGTGGAGCATTCGTTTGTGTGGGATGCTCTACCAGGTTCATTTCAGTCCGAGGCACTCAAAGGGCACTAAGCAAAGAGTGTGAAAACTGAGTTTCCTTGAGAGCTGCTTGGAAGCCTGATGGTGTGTGAAGTTAGTGAGCCAAATGGAGTTGTTCTCCCACAAGAACCACTCGGCTGATCCTTCTTCAATATGCCCTTCACCAACATGCAGTGTTTCCTTGATTGAATTAGCTCTCACACCAATATTTGCGTCTAGAGCGTTTGCATTGAGGGCTATCTGAAAACGGCTGTGGCGCTGAAGTTGCCTGAGAATGTGGAGTTGGTGTCATGTGAAACCCGCATGTGGAGCATTCGTTTGTGTGGGATGCTCTACCAGTTTCATTTCAGTCCTAGGCACTCAAAGGGCACAAAGCAAAGAGTGTGAAAACTGAGTTTCTTTGAGAGCTGCTTGGAAGCCTGATGGTGTGAAGTTAGTGAGCCAAATGGAGTTGTTCTCCCACAAGAACCACTCGGCTGATCCTTCTTCAATATGCCCTTACCAACATGCAGTGTTTCCTTGATTGAATTAGCTCTCACACCAATATTTGGGTCTAGAGCCTTTGCATTGAGGACTATCTGAAAACGGCTGCGGCGCTGAAGTTGCCTGAGAATGTGGAGTTGGTGGCATGTGAAACCCGCATGTGGAGCATTGGTTTGTGTGGGATGCTCTACCAGGTTCATTCCTAGATAATGCACTCAAATGGGCACAAAGCCTAGAGTGTGAAAACTGAGTTTCCTTGAGAGCTCCTCTGAAGCCTGACGGTGTGTGAAGTTAGTGAGCCAAATGGAGTTGTTCTCCCACAAGAACCCCTCTGCTGATCCTTCTTCAATATGCCTTTCACCAACATGCAGTGTTTAATTGATTGAATTAGCTCTCACACCACTATTTGCATCTAGAGCCTTTGCATTGAGGGCTATCTGAAAACGGCTGTGGCGCTGAAGTTGCCTGTGAATGTGGAGTTGGTGGCATGTGAAACCCGCATGTGGAGCATTGGTTTGTGTGGGATGCTCATCAAGCTTCATTTCAGTCCTAGGCACTCAAAGGGTACTAAGCATAGAGTGTGAAAACTGAGTTTCCTTGAGAGCTGCTTGGAAGCCTGATGGTGTGTGAAGTTAGTGAGCCAAATGGAGTTGTTCTCCCACAAGAACCACTCGGCTGATCCTTCTTCAATATGCCCTTCACCAACATGCAGTGTTTCCTTGATTGAATTAGCTCTCACACCAATATTTGCGTCTAGAACCTTTGCATTGAGGGCTATCTCAAAACGGCTGTGGCGCTGAAGTTGCCTGAGAATGTGGAGTTGGTGGCATGTGAAACCCGCATGTGGAGCATTCGTTTGTGTGGGATGCTCTACCAGGTTCATTCCTAGATAATGCACTCAAAGGGCACTAAGCATAGAGTGTGAAAATTGAGTTTCCTTGAGAGCTGCTTTTAAGCCTGATGGTGTGTGAAGTTAGTGAGCCAAATGGAGTTGTTCTCCCACAAGAACCACTCGGCTGATCCTTCTTCACTATGCCTTTCACCAACAGGCTGTGTTTCCTTGATTGAATTAGCTTTCACACCAATATTTGCGTCTAGAGCCTTTGCATTGAGGGCTACCTGAAAACGGCTGTGGCGCTGAAGTTGCCTGTGAATGTGGAGTTGGTGGCATGTGAAACCCGCATGTGGAGCATTCGTTTGTGTGGGATGCTCTACAAGGTTCATTTCTAGATAATGCACTCAAAGGGCACTAAGCATAGAGTGTGAAAACTGAGTTTCCTTGAGAGCTGCTTGGAAGCCTGATGGTGTGTGAAGTTAGTGAGCCAAATGGAGTTGTTCTGTCACAAGAACCACTGGCTGATCCTTCTTCAATATGCCCTTCACCAACATGCAGTGTTTCCTTGATTGAATTAGCTCTCACACCAATATTTGCATCTAGAGCCTTTGCATTGAGGGCTATCTGAAAATGGCTGTGGCGCTGAAGTTGCCTGTGAATGTGGAGTTGGTGGCATGTGAAACCCGCATGTGGAGCATTCGTTTGTGTGGGATGCTCACCAAGCTTCATTTCAGTCCTAGGCACTCAAAGGGCACTAAGCATAGAGTGTGAAAACTGAGTTTCCTTGAGAGCTCCTCTGAAGCCTGATGGTGTGTGAAGTTAGTGAGCCAAATGGAGTTGTTCTCCCACAAGAACCACTCGGCTGATCCTTCTTCAATATGCCTTTCACCAACATGCTGTGTTTCCTTGATTGAATTAGCTCTCACACCAATATTTGCATCTAGAGCCTTTACATTGAGGGCTATCTGAAAACGGCTGTGGCGCTGAAGTTGCCTGAGAATGTGGAGTTGGTGGCATGTGAAACCCGCATGTGGAGCATTCGTTTGTGTGGGATGCTCTACCAGGTTCATTCCTAGATAATGCACTCAAAGGGCACTAAGCATAGAGTGTGAAAATTGAGTTTCCTTGAGAGCTGCTTGGAAGCCTGATGGTGTGTGAAGTTAGTGAGCCAAATGTAGTTGTTCTCCCACAAGAACCACTCGGCTGATCCTTCTTCAATATGCCCTTCACCAACATGCAGTGTTTCATTGATTGAGTTAGCTCTCACACCAATATTTGTGTCTAGAGCCTTTGCATTGAGGGCTATCTGAAAACGGCTGTGGCGCTGAAGTTGCCTGAGAATGTGGAGTTGGTCGCATGTGAAACCCGCATGTGGAGCATTCGTTTGTGTGGGATGCTCACCAAGCTTCATTTCAGTCCTAGGCACTCAAAGGGCACTAAGCATAGAGTGTGAAAACTGAGTTTCCTTGAGAGCTGCTTGGAAGCCTGATGGTGTGTGAAGTTAGTGAGCCAAATGGACTTATTCTCCAACAAGAACCACTAGGCTGATCCTTCTTCAATATGCCCTTCACCAACATGCAGTGTTTCCTTGATTGAATTAGCTCTCACACCAATATTTGTGTCTAGAGCCTTTGCATTGTGGGCTATCTCAAAATGGCTGTGGCGCTGAAGTTGCCTGAGAATGTGGAGTTGGTGGCATGTGAAACCCGCATGTGGAGCATTCGTTTGTGTGGGATGCTCACCAAGCTTCATTTCAGTCCTAGGCACTCAAAGGGCACTAAGCATAGAGTGTGAAAACTGAGTTTCCTGGAGAGCTGCTTGGAAGCCTGATGGTGTGTGAAGTTAGTGAGCCAAATGGAGTTATTCTCCCACAAGAACCACTCGGCTGATCCTTCTTCAATATGCCCTTCACAAACATGCAGTGTTTCCTTGATTGAATTAGCTCTCACACCAATATTTGCGTCTAGAGCCTTTGCATTGAGGGCTATCTGAAAACGGCTGTGGCGCTGAAGTTGCCTGAGAATGTGGAGTTGGTGGCAACTGAAACCCGCATGTGGAGCATTCGTTTGTGTGGGATGCTCTACCAGGTTCATTCCTAGATAATGCACTCAAAGGGCACTAAGCATAGAGTGTGAAAACTGAGTTTCCTTGAGAGCTGCTTGGAAGCCTGATGGTGTGTGAAGTTAGTGAGCCAAATGGAGTTATTCTCCAACAAGAACCACTCGGCTGATCCTTCTTCAATATGCCCTTCACCAACATGCAGTGTTTCCTTGATTGAATTAGCTCTCAAACCAATATTTGCGTCTAAAGCCTTTGCATTGAGGGCTATCTGAAAACGGCTGTGGCGCTGAAGTTGCCTGAGAATGTGGAGTTGGTGGCATGTGAAACCCGCATGTGGAGCATTCGTTTGTGTGGGATGCTCTACCAGGTTCATTCCTAGATAATGCACTCAAAGGGCACTAAGCATAGAGTGTGAAAATTGAGTTTCCTTGAGAGCTGCTTGGAAGCCTGATGGTGTGTGAAGTTAGTGAGCCAAATGGAGTTGTTCTCCCACAAGAACCACTCGGCTGATCCTTCTTCAATATGCCCTTCACCAACATGCAGTGTTTCCTTGATTGAATTAGCTCTCACACCAATATTTGCATCTAGAGCCTTTGCATTGAGGGCTATCTGAAAACGGCTGTGGCGCTGAAGTTGCCTGAGAATGTGGAGTTGGTTGCATGTGAGACCCGCATGTGGAGCATTCGTTTGTGTGGGATGCTCACCAAGCTTCATTTCAGTCCTAGGCACTCAAAGGGCACTAAGCATAGAGTGTGAAAACTGAGTTTCCTTGAGAGCTGCTTGGAATCCTGATGGTGTGTGAAGTTAGTGAGCCAAATGGAGTTGTTCTCCCACAAGAACCACTCGGCTGATCCTTCTTCAATATGCCCTTCACCAACATGCAGTGTTTCCTTGATTGAATTAGCTGTCACACCAATATTTGCGTCTAGAGCCTTTGCATTGAGGGCTATCTGAAAATGGTTGTGGCACTGAAGTTGCCTGAGAATGTGGAGTTGGTGGCATGTGAAACCCGCATGTGGAGCATTCGTTTGTGTGGGATGCTCACCAAGCTTCATTTCAGTCCTAGGCACTCAAAGGGCACTAAGCATAGAGTGTGAAAACTGAGTTTCCTTGAGAGATGCTTGGAAGCCTGGTGGTGTGTGAAGTTAGTGAGCCAAATGGAGTTGTTCTCCCACAAGAACCACTCGGCTGATCCTTCCACAATATGCCGTTCACCAACATGCAGTGTTTCCTTGATTGAATTGGCTCTCACACCAATATTTGCGTCTAGAGCCTTTGCATTGAGGGCTATCTGAAAACGGCTGTGGCGCTGAAGTTGCCTGAGAATGTGGAGTTGGTGTCATGTGAAACCCGCATGTGGAGCATTCGTTTGTGTGGGATGCTCTACCAGGTTCATTTCAGTCCTAGGCACTCAAAGGGCACAAAGCAAAGAGTGTGAAAACTGAGTTTCCTTGAGAGCTGCTTGGAAGCCTGATGGTGTGAAGTTAGTGAGCCAAATGGAGTTGTTCTCGCACAAGAACCACTCGGCTGATCCTTCTTCAATATGCCCTTCACCAACATGCAGTGTTTCCTTGATTGAATTAGCTCTCACACCAATATTTGCATCTAGAGCCTTTGCATTGAGGGCTATCTGAAAACGGCTGTGGCGCTGAAGTTGCCTGAGAATGTGGAGTTGGTGGCATGTGAAACCCGCATGTGGAGCATTCGTTTGTGTGGGATGCTCTACCAGGTTCATTCCTAGATAATGCACTCAAATGGGCACAAAGCCTAGAGTGTGAAAACTGAGTTTCCTTGAGAGCTCCTCTGAAGCCTGACGGTGTGTGAAGTTAGTGAGCCAAATGGAGTTGTTCTCCCACAAGAACCCCTCTGCTGATCCTTCTTCAATATGCCTTTCAAGAACATGCAGTGTTTAATTGATTGAATTAGCTCTCACACCACTATTTGCATCTAGAGCCTTTGCATTGAGGGCTATCTGAAAACGGCTGTGGCGCTGAAGTTGCCTGTGAATGTGGAGTTGGTGGCATGTGAAACCCGCATGTGGAGCATTGGTTTGTGTGGGATGCTCATCAAGCTTCATTTCAGTCCTAGGCACTCAAAGGGTACTAAGCATAGAGTGTGAAAACTGAGTTTCCTTGAGAGCTGCTTGGAAGCCTGATGGTGTGTGAAGTTAGTGAGCCAAATGTAGTTGTTCTCCCACAAGAACCACTCGGCTGACCCTTCTTCAATATGCCCTTCACCAACATGCAGTGTTTCCTTGATTGAATTAGCTCTCACACCAATATTTGCGTCTAGAGCCTTTGCATTGAGGGCTACCTGAAAACGGCTGTGGCGCTGAAGTTGCCTGTGAATGTGGAGTTGGTGGCATGTGAAACCCGCATGTGGAGCATTCGTTTGTGTGGGATGCTCTACAAGGTTCATTTCTAGATAATGCACTCAAAGGGCACTAAGCATAGAGTGTGAAAACTGAGTTTCCTTGAGAGCTGCTTGGAAGCCTGATGGTGTGTGAAGTTAGTGAGCCAAATGGAGTTGTTCTGTCACAAGAACCACTGGCTGATCCTTCTTCAATATGCCCTTCACCAACATGCAGTGTTTCCTTGATTGAATTAGCTCTCACACCAATATTTGCATCTAGAGCCTTTGCATTGAGGGCTATCTGAAAATGGCTGTGGCGCTGAAGTTTCCTGAGAATGTGGAGTTGGTGTCATGTGAAACCCGCATGTGGAGCATTCGTTTGTGTGGGATGCTCACCAAGCTTCATTTCAGTCCTAGGCACTCAAAGGGCACTAAGCATAGAGTGTGAAAACTGAGTTTCCTTGAGAGCTGCTTGTAAGCCTGATGGTGTGTGAAGTTAGTGAGCCAAATGGACTTATTCTCCAACAAGTACCACTAGGCTGATCCTTCTTCAATATGCCCTTCACCAACATGCAGTGTTTCCTTGATTGAATTAGCTCTCACACCAATATTTGTGTCTAGAGCCTTTGCATTTAGGGCTATCTCAAAATGGCTGTGGCGCTGAAGTTGCCTGAGAATGTGGAGTTGGTGGCATGTGAAACCCGCATGTGGAGCATTCGTTTGTGTGGGATGCTCACCAAGCTTCATTTCAGTCCTAGGCACTCAAAGGGCACTAAGCATAGAGTGTGAAAACTGAGTTTCCTGGAGAGCTGCTTGGAAGCCTGATGGTGTGTGAAGTTAGTGAGCCAAATGGAGTTATTCTCCCACAAGAACCACTCGGCTGATCCTTCTTCAATATGCCCTTCACCAACATGCAGTGTTTCCTTGATTGAATTAGCTCTCACACCAATATTTGCGTCTAGAGCCTTTGCATTGAGGGCTATCTGAAAACGGCTGTGGCGCTGAAGTTGCCTGAGAATGTGGAGTTGGTGGCAACTGAAACTCGCATGTGGAGCATTCGTTTGTGTGGGATGCTCTACCAGGTTCATTCCTAGATAATGCACTCAAAGGGCACTAAGCATAGAGTGTGAAAACTGAGTTTCCTTGAGAGCTGCTTGGAAGCCTGATGGTGTGTGAAGTTAGTGAGCCAAATGGAGTTATTCTCCAACAAGAACCACTCGGCTGATCCTTCTTCAATATGCCCTTCACCAACATGCAGTGTTTCCTTGATTGAATTAGCTCTCAAACCAATATTTGCGTCTAAAGCCTTTGCATTGAGGGCTATCTGAAAACGGCTGTGGCGCTGAAGTTGCCTGAGAATGTGGAGTTGGTGGCATGTGAAACCCGCATGTGGAGCATTCGTTTGTGTGGGATGCTCTACCAGGTTCATTCCTAGATAATGCACTCAAAGGGCACTAAGCATAGAGTGTGAAAATTGAGTTTCCTTGAGAGCTGCTTGGAAGCCTGATGGTGTGTGAAGTTAGTGAGCCAAATGGAGTTGTTCTCCCACAAGAACCACTCGGCTGATCCTTCTTCAATATGCCCTTCACCAACATGCAGTGTTTCCTTGATTGAATTAGCTCTCACACCAATATTTGCATCTAGAGCCTTTGCATTGAGGGCTATCTGAAAACGGCTGTGGCGCTGAAGTTGCCTGAGAATGTGGAGTTGGTTGCATGTGAGACCCGCATGTGGAGCATTCGTTTGTGTGGGATGCTCACCAAGCTTCATTTCAGTCCTAGGCACTCAAAGGGCACTAAGCATAGAGTGTGAAAACTGAGTTTCCTTGAGAGCTGCTTGGAAGCCTGATGGTGTGTGAAGTTAGTGAGCCAAATGGACTTATTCTCCAACAAGAACCACTCGGCTGATCCTTCTTCAATATGCCCTTCACCAACATGCAGTGTTTCCTTGATTGAATTAGCTGTCACACCAATATTTGCGTCTAGAGCCTTTGCATTGAGGGCTATCTCAAAACGGCTGTGGCGCTGAAGTTGCCTGAGAATGTGGAGTTGGTGGCATGTGAAACCCGCATGTGGAGCATTCGTTTGTGTGGGATGCTCACCAAGCTTCATTTCAGTCCTAGGCACTCAAAGGGCACTAAGCATCGAGTGTGAAAACTGAGTTTCCTTGAGAGCTGCTTGGAAGCCTGATGGTGTGTGAAGTTAGTGAGCCAAATGGAATTGTTCTCCCACAAGAACCACTCGGCTGATCCTTCTTCAATATGCCCTTCACCAACATGCAGTGTTTCCTTGATTGAATTAGCTCTCACACCAATATTTGCATCTAGAGCCTTTGCATTGAGGGCTATCTGAAAACGGCTGTGGCGCTGAAGTTGCCTGAGAATGTGGAGTTGGTGGCATGTGAAACCCGCATGTGGAGCATTCGTTTGTGTGGGATGCTCACCAAGCTTCATTTCAGTCCTAGGCACTCAAAAGGCACTAAGCATAGAGTGTGAAAACTGAGTTTCCTTGAGAGCTGCTTGGAAGCCTGATGGTGTGTGAAGTTAGTGAGCCAAATGGAATTGTTCTCCCACAAGAACCACTCGGCTGATCCTTCTTCAATATGCCTTTCACCAACATGCAGTGTTTAATTGATTGAATTAGCTCTCATACCAATATTTGCATCTAGAGCCTTTGCATTGAGGGCTATCTGAAAACGGCTGTGGCGCTGAAGTTGCCTGAGAATGTGGAGTTGGTGGCATGTGAAACCCGCATGTGGAGCATTCGTTTGTGTGGGATGCTCACCAAGCTTCATTTCAGTCCTAGGCACTCAAAGGGCACTAAGCATAGAGTGTGAAAACTGAGTTTCCTTGAGAGCTGCTTGGAAGCCTGATGGTGTGTGAAGTTAGTGAGCCAAATGGAGTTGTTCTCCCACAAGAACCACTCGGCTGATCCTTCTTCAATATGCCCTTCACCAACATGCATTGTTTCCTTGATTGAATTAGCTCTCACAACAATATTTGGGTCTAGAGCCTTTGCATTGAGGGCTATCTGAAAACGACTGTGGCGCTGAAGTTGCCTGAGAATGTGGAGTTGGTGGCATGTGAAACCCGCATGTGGAGCATTCGTTTGTGTGGGATGCTCACCAAGCTTCATTTCAGTCCTAGGCACTCAAAGGGCACTAAGCATAGAGTGTGAAAACTGAGTTTCCTTGAGAGCTGCTTGGAAGCCTGATGGTGTGTGAAGTTAGTGAGCCAAATGGAGTTATTCTCCAACAAGAACCACTCGGCTGATCCTTCTTCAATATGCCCTTCACCAACATGCAGTGTTTCCTTGATTGAATTGGCTCTCAAACCAATATTTGCGTCTAAAGCCTTTGCATTGAGGGCTATCTGAAAACGGCTGTGGCGCTGAAGTTGCCTGAGAATGTGGAGTTGGTGGCATGTGAAACCCGCATGTGGAGCATTCGTTTGTGTGGGATGCTCACCAAGCTTCATTTCAGTCCTAGGCACTCAAAGGGCACTAAGCATAGAGTGTGAAAACTGAGTTTCCTTGAGAGCTGCTTGGAAGCCTGATGGTGTGTGAAGTTAGTGAGCCAAATGGAGTTGTTCTGTCACAAGAACCACTGGCTGATCCTTCTTCAATATGCCCTTCACCAACATGCAGTGTTTCCTTGATTGAATTAGCTCTCACACCAATATTTGCATCTAGAGCCTTTGCATTGAGGGCTATCTGAAAATGGCTGTGGCGCTGAAGTTTCCTGAGAATGTGGAGTTGGTGTCATGTGAAACACGCATGTGGAGCATTCGTTTGTGTGGGATGCTCACCAAGCTTCATTTCAGTCCTAGGCACTCAAAGGGCACTAAGCATAGAGTGTGAAAACTGAGTTTCCTTGAGAGCTCCTCTGAAGTCTGATGGTGTGTGAAGTTAGTGAGCCAAATGGAGTTGTTCTCCCACAAGAACCACTCGGCTGATCCTTCTTCAATATGCCTTTCACCAACATGCTGTGTTTCCTTGATTGAATTAGCTCTCACACCAATATTTGCATCTAGAGCCTTTGCATTGAGGGCTATCTGAAAACGGCTGTGGCGCTGAAGTTGCCTGAGAATGTGGAGTTGGTGGCATGTGAAACCCGCATGTGGAGCATTCGTTTGTGTGGGATGCTCTACCAGGTTCATTCCTAGATAATGCACTCAAAGGGCACTAAGCATAGAGTGTGAAAATTGAGTTTCCTTGAGAGCGGCTTGGAAGCCTGATGGTGTGTGAAGTTAGTGAGCCAAATGTAGTTGTTCTCCCACAAGAACCACTCGGCTGATCCTTCTTCAATATGCCCTTCACCAACATGCAGTGTTTCATTGATTGAATTAGCTCTCACACCAATATTTGTGTCTAGAGCCTTTGCATTGAGGGCTATCTGAAAACGGCTGTGGCACTGAAGTTGACTGAGAATGTGGAGTTGGTCGCATGTGAAACCCGCATGTGGAGCATTCGTTTGTGTGGGATGCTCACCAAGCTTCATTTCAGTCCTAGGCACTCAAAGGGCACTAAGCATAGAGTGTGAAAACTGAGTTTCCTTGAGAGCTGCTTGTAAGCCTGATGGTGTGTGAAGTTAGTGAGCCAAATGGACTTATTCTCCAACAAGAACCACTAGGCTGATCCTTCTTCAATATGCCCTTCACCAACATGCAGTGTTTCCTTGATTGAATTAGCTCTCACACCAATATTTGTGTCTAGAGCCTTTGCATTTAGGGCTATCTCAAAATGGCTGTGGCGCTGAAGTTGCCTGAGAATGTGGAGTTGGTGGCATGTGAAACCCGCATGTGGAGCATTCGTTTGTGTGGGATGCTCACCAAGCTTCATTTCAGTCCTAGGCACTCAAAGGGCACTAAGCATCGAGTGTGAAAACTGAGTTTCCTTGAGAGCTGCTTGGAAGCCTGATGGTGTGTGAAGTTAGTGAGCCAAATGGAATTGTTCTCCCACAAGAACCACTCGGCTGATCCTTCTTCAATATGCCCTTCACCAACATGCAGTGTTTCCTTGATTGAATTAGCTCTCACACCAATATTTGCGTCTAGAGCCTTTGCATTGAGGGCTATCTGAAAACGGCTGTGGCGCTGAAGTTGCCTGAGAATGTGGAGTTGGTGGCATGTGAAACCCGCATGTAGAGCATTCGTTTGTGTGGGATGCTCACCAAGCTTCATTTCAGTCCTAGGCACTCAAAAGGCACTAAGCATAGAGTGTGAAAACTGAGTTTCCTTGAGAGCTGCTTGGAAGCCTGATGGTGTGTGAAGTTAGTGAGCCAAATGGAATTGTTCTCCCACAAGAACCACTCGGCTGATCCTTCTTCAATATGCCTTTCACCAACATGCAGTGTTTAATTGATTGAATTAGCTCTCATACCAATATTTGCATCTAGAGCCTTTGCATTGAGGGCTATCTGAAAACGGCTGTGGCGCTGAAGTTGCCTGTGAATGTGGAGTTGGTGGCATGTGAAACCCGCATGTGGAGCATTCGTTTGTGTGGGATGCTCACCAAGCTTCATTTCAGTCCTAGGCACTCAAAGGGCACTAAGCATAGAGTGTGAAAACTGAGTTTCCTTGAGAGCTGCTTGGAAGCCTGATGGTGTGTGAAGTTAGTGAGCCAAATGGAGTTGTTCTCCCACAAGAACCACTCGGCTGATCCTTCTTCAATATGCCCTTCACCAACATGCAGTGTTTCCTTGATTGAATTAGCTCTCACAACAATATTTGGGTCTAGAGCCTTTGCATTGAGGGCTATCTGAAAACGACTGTGGCGCTGAAGTTGCCTGAGAATGTGGAGTTGGTGGCATGTGAAACCCGCATGTGGAGCATTCGTTTGTGTGGGATGCTCACCAAGCTTCATTTCAGTCCTAGGCACTCAAAGGGCACTAAGCATAGAGTGTGAAAACTGAGTTTCCTTGAGAGCTGCTTGGAAGCCTGATGGTGTGTGAAGTTAGTGAGCCAAATGGAGTTATTCTCCAACAAGAACCACTCGGCTGATCCTTCTTCAATATGCCCTTCACCAACATGCAGTGTTTCCTTGATTGAATTGGCTCTCAAACCAATATTTGCGTCTAAAGCCTTTGCATTGAGGGCTATCTGAAAACGGCTGTGGCGCTGACGTTGCCTGAGAATGTGGAGTTGGTGGCATGTGAAACCCGCATGTGGAGCATTCGTTTGTGTGGGATGCTCACCAAGCTTCATTTCAGTCCTAGGCACTCAAAGGGCACTAAGCATAGAGTGTGAAAACTGAGTTTCCTTGAGAGCTGCTTGGAAGCCTGATGGTGTGTGAAGTTAGTGAGCCAAATGGAGTTGTTCTGTCACAAGAACCACTGGCTGATCCTTCTTCAATATGCCCTTCACCAACATGCAGTGTTTCCTTGATTGAATTAGCTCTCACACCAATATTTGCATCTAGAGCCTTTGCATTGAGGGCTATCTGAAAATGGCTGTGGCGCTGAAGTTTCCTGAGAATGTGGAGTTGGTGTCATGTGAAACACGCATGTGGAGCATTCGTTTGTGTGGGATGCTCACCAAGCTTCATTTCAGTCCTAGGCACTCAAAGGGCACTAAGCATAGAGTGTGAAAACTGAGTTTCCTTGAGAGCTCCTCTGAAGTCTGATGGTGTGTGAAGTTAGTGAGCCAAATGGAGTTGTTCTCCCACAAGAACCACTCGGCTGATCCTTCTTCAATATGCCTTTCACCAACATGCTGTGTTTCCTTGATTGAATTAGCTCTCACACCAATATTTGCATCTAGAGCCTTTGCATTGAGGGCTATCTGAAAACGGCTGTGGCGCTGAAGTTGCCTGAGAATGTGGAGTTGGTGGCATGTGAAACCCGCATGTGGAGCATTCGTTTGTGTGGGATGCTCTACCAGGTTCATTCCTAGATAATGCACTCAAAGGGCACTAAGCATAGAGTGTGAAAATTGAGTTTCCTTGAGAGCGGCTTGGAAGCCTGATGGTGTGTGAAGTTAGTGAGCCAAATGTAGTTGTTCTCCCACAAGAACCACTCGGCTGATCCTTCTTCAATATGCCCTTCACCAACATGCAGTGTTTCATTGATTGAATTAGCTCTCACACCAATATTTGTGTCTAGAGCCTTTGCATTGAGGGCTATCTGAAAACGGCTGTGGCACTGAAGTTGACTGAGAATGTGGAGTTGGTCGCATGTGAAACCCGCATGTGGAGCATTCGTTTGTGTGGGATGCTCACCAAGCTTCATTTCAGTCCTAGGCACTCAAAGGGCACTAAGCATAGAGTGTGAAAACTGAGTTTCCTTGAGAGCTGCTTGTAAGCCTGATGGTGTGTGAAGTTAGTGAGCCAAATGGACTTATTCTCCAACAAGAACCACTAGGCTGATCCTTCTTCAATATGCCCTTCACCAACATGCAGTGTTTCCTTGATTGAATTAGCTCTCACACCAATATTTGTGTCTAGAGCCTTTGCATTTAGGGCTATCTCAAAATGGCTGTGGCGCTGAAGTTGCCTGAGAATGTGGAGTTGGTGGCATGTGAAACCCGCATGTGGAGCATTCGTTTGTGTGGGATGCTCACCAAGCTTCATTTCAGTCCTAGGCACTCAAAGGGCACTAAGCATAGAGTGTGAAAACTGAGTTTCCTGGAGAGCTGCTTGGAAGCCTGATGGTGTGTGAAGTTAGTGAGCCAAATGGAGTTGTTCTCCCACAAGAACCACTCGGCTGATCCTTCTTCAATATGCCCTTCACCAACATGCAGTGTTTCCTTGATTGAATTAGCTCTCACACCAATATTTGCGTCTAGAGCCTTTGCATTGAGGGCTATCTGAAAACGGCTGTGGCGCTGAAGTTGCCTGAGAATGTGGAGTTGGTGGCAACTGAAACTCGCATGTGGAGCATTCGTTTGTGTGGGATGCTCTACCAGGTTCATTCCTAGATAATGCACTCAAAGGGCACTAAGCATAGAGTGTGAAAACTGAGTTTCCTTGAGAGCTGCTTGGAAGCCTGATGGTGTGTGAAGTTAGTGAGCCAAATGGAGTTATTCTCCAACAAGAACCACTCGGCTGATCCTTCTTCAATATGCCCTTCACCAACATGCAGTGTTTCCTTGATTGAATTAGCTCTCAAACCAATATTTGCGTCTAAAGCCTTTGCATTGAGGGCTATCTGAAAACGGCTGTGGCGCTGAAGTTGCCTGAGAATGTGGAGTTGGTGGCATGTGAAACCCGCATGTGGAGCATTCGTTTGTGTGGGATGCTCTACCAGGTTCATTCCTAGATAATGCACTCAAAGGGCACTAAGCATAGAGTGTGAAAATTGAGTTTCCTTGAGAGCTGCTTGGAAGCCTGATGGTGTGTGAAGTTAGTGAGCCAAATGGAGTTGTTCTCCCACAAGAACCACTCGGCTGATCCTTCTTCAATATGCCCTTCACCAACATGCAGTGTTTCCTTGATTGAATTAGCTCTCACACCAATATTTGCATCTAGAGCCTTTGCATTGAGGGCTATCTGAAAACGGCTGTGGCGCTGAAGTTGCCTGAGAATGTGGAGTTGGTTGCATGTGAGACCCGCATGTGGAGCATTCGTTTGTGTGGGATGCTCACCAAGCTTCATTTCAGTCCTAGGCACTCAAAGGGCACTAAGCATAGAGTGTGAAAACTGAGTTTCCTTGAGAGCTGCTTGGAAGCCTGATGGTGTGTGAAGTTAGTGAGCCAAATGGACTTATTCTCCAACAAGAACCACTCGGCTGATCCTTCTTCAATATGCCCTTCACCAACATGCAGTGTTTCCTTGATTGAATTAGCTGTCACACCAATATTTGCGTCTAGAGCCTTTGCATTGAGGGCTATCTCAAAACGGCTGTGGCGCTGAAGTTGCCTGAGAATGTGGAGTTGGTGGCATGTGAAACCCGCATGTGGAGCATTCGTTTGTGTTGTATGCTCACCAAGCTTCATTTCAGTCCTAGGCACTCAAAGGGCACTAAGCATCGAGTGTGAAAACTGAGTTTCCTTGAGAGCTGCTTGGAAGCCTGATGGTGTGTGAAGTTAGTGAGCCAAATGGAATTGTTCTCCCACAAGAACCACTCGGCTGATCCTTCTTCAATATGCCCTTCACCAACATGCAGTGTTTCCTTGATTGAATTAGCTCTCACACCAATATTTGCGTCTAGAGCCTTTGCATTGAGGGCTATCTGAAAACGGCTGTGGCGCTGAAGTTGCCTGAGAATGTGGAGTTGGTGGCATGTGAAACCCGCATGTGGAGCATTCGTTTGTGTGGGATGCTCACCAAGCTTCATTTCAGTCCTTGGCACTCAAAAGGCACTAAGCATAGAGTGTGAAAACTGAGTTTCCTTGAGAGCTGCTTGGAAGCCTGATGGTGTGTGAAGTTAGTGAGCCAAATGGAATTGTTCTCCCACAAGAACCACTCGGCTGATCCTTCTTCAATATGCCTTTCACCAACATGCAGTGTTCAATTGATTGAATTAGCTCTCATACCAATATTTGCATCTAGAGCCTTTGCATTGAGGGCTATCTGAAAACGGCTGTGGCGCTGAAGTTGCCTGTGAATGTGGAGTTGGTGTCATGTGAAACCCGCATGTGGAGCATTCGTTTGTGTGGGATGCTCACCAAGCTTCATTTCAGTCCTAGGCACTCAAAGGGCACTAAGCATAGAGTGTGAAAACTGAGTTTCCTTGAGAGCTGCTTGGAAGCCTGATGGTGTGTGAAGTTAGTGAGCCAAATGGAGTTGTTCTCCCACAAGAACCACTCGGCTGATCCTTCTTCAATATGCCCTTCACCAACATGCAGTGTTTCCTTGATTGAATTAGCTCTCACAACAATATTTGGGTCTAGAGCCTTTGCATTGAGGGCTATCTGAAAACGACTGTGGCGCTGAAGTTGCCTGAGAATGTGGAGTTGGTGGCATGTGAAACCCGCATGTGGAGCATTCGTTTGTGTGGGATGCTCACCAAGCTTCATTTCAGTCCTAGGCACTCAAAGGGCACTAAGCATAGAGTGTGAAAACTGAGTTTCCTTGAGAGCTGCTTGGAAGCCTGATGGTGTGTGAAGTTAGTGAGCCAAATGGAGTTATTCTCCAACAAGAACCACTCGGCTGATCCTTCTTCAATATGCCCTTCACCAACATGCAGTGTTTCCTTGATTGAATTGGCTCTCAAACCAATATTTGCGTCTAAAGCCTTTGCATTGAGGGCTATCTGAAAACGGCTGTGGCGCTGAAGTTGCCTGAGAATGTGGAGTTGGTGGCATGTGAAACCCGCATGTGGAGCATTCGTTTGTGTGGGATGCTCACCAAGCTTCATTTCAGTCCTAGGCACTCAAAGGGCACTAAGCATAGAGTGTGAAAACTGAGTTTCCTTGAGAGCTGCTTGGAAGCCTGATGGTGTGTGAAGTTAGTGAGCCAAATGGAGTTGTTCTCCCACAAGAACCACTCGGCTGATCCTTCTTCAATATGCCCTTCACCAACATGCAGTGTTTCCTTGATTGAATTAGCTCTCACACCAATATTTGCGTCTAGAGCCTTTGCATTGAGGGCTATCTGAAAACAGCTGTGGCGCTGAAGTTGCCTGAGAATGTGGAGTTGGTGGCATGTGAAACCCGCATGTGGAGCATTCGTTTGTGTTGTATGCTCACCAAGCTTCATTTCAGTCCTAGGCACTCAAAGGGCACTAAGCATAGAGTGTGAAAACTGAGCTTTCTTGAGAGCTGCTTGGAAGCCTGACGGTGTGTGAAGTTAGTGAGCCAAATGGAGTTGTTCTCCCACAAGAACCACTCGGCTGATCCTTCTTCAATATGCCTTTCACCAACATGCAGTGTTTAATTGATTGAATTAGCTCTCACACCAATATTTGCATCTACAGCCTTTGCATTGAGGGCTATCTGAAAACGGCTGTGGCGCTGAAGTTGCCTGAGAATGTGGAGTTGGTGGCATGTGAAACCCGCATGTGGAGCATTCGTTTGTGTGGGATGCTCTACCAGGTTCATTTCAGTCCTAGGCACTCAAAGGGCACTAAGCATAGAGTGTGAAAGCTAGGTTTTCTTGAGAGCTGCTTGGAAGCCTGATGGTGTGTGAAGTTAGTGAGCCAAATGGAGTTGTTCTCCCACAAGAACCACTCGGCTGATCCTTCCACAATATGCCCTTCACCAACATGCAGTGTTTCCTTGATTGAATTAGCTCTCACACCAATATTTGCTTCTAGAGCCTTTGCATTGAGGGCTATTTCAAAACGGTTGTGGCGCTGAAGTTGCCTGTGAATGTGGAGTTGGTGGCATGTGAAACCCGCATGTGGAGCATTCGTTTGTGTGGGATGCTCTACCCGGTTCATTCCTAGATAATGCACTCAAACGGCACTAAGCATAGAGTGTGAAAACTGAGTTTTCTTGAGAGCTGCTTGGAAGCCTGATGGTGTGTGAAGTTAGTGAGCTAAATGGAGTTGTTCTCCCACAAGAACCACTCGGCTGATCCTTCTTCAATATGCCCTTCACCAACATGCAGTGTTTCCTTGATTGAATTAGCTCTCACACCAATATTTGCGTCTAGAGCCTTTGCATTTAGGGCTATCTCAAAACGGCTGTGGCGCTGAAGTTGCCTGTGAATGTGGAGTTGGTTGCATGTGAACCCCGCATGTGGAGCATTCATTTGTGCGGGATGCTCACCAAGTTTCATTTCAGTCCTAGGCACTCAAAGGGCACAAACATAGAGTGTGAAAACTGAGTTTCCTTGAGAGCTGCTTGGAAGCCTGATGGTGTGTGAAGTTAGTGAGCCAAATGGAGTTGTTCTCCCACAAGAACCACTCGGCTGATCCTTCTTCAATATGCCCTTCACCAACATGCAGTGTTTCCTTGATTGAATTAGCTCTCACACCAATATTTGTGTCTAGAACCTTTGCATTGAGGGCTATCTGAAAACGGCTGTGGCGCTGAAGTTGCCTCTGAATGTGGAGAAGGTGGCATGTGAAACCCGCATGTGGAGCATTCGTTTGTGTGGGATGCTCTACCAGGTTCATTCCTAGATAATGCACTCAAAGGGAACTAAGCATAGAGTGTGAAAATTGAGTTTCCTTGAGAGCTGCTTGGAAGCCTGATGGTGTGTGAAGTTAGTGAGCCAAATGGAGTTGTTCTCCCACAAGAACCACTCGGCTGATCCTTCTTCAATATGCCTTTCACCAACATGCAGTGTTTAATTGATTGAATTAGCTCTCACACCAATATTTGCATCTAGAGCCTTTGCATTGAGGGCTATCTGAAAACGGCTGTGGCGCTGAAGTTTCCTGAGAATGTGGAGTTGGTGGCATGTGAAACCCGCATGTGGAGCATTCGTTTGTGTGGGATGCTCACCAAGCTTCATTTCAGTCCTAGGCACTCAAAAGGCACTAAGCATAGAGTGTGAAAACTGAGTTTCCTTGAGAGCTGCTTTGAAGCCTGATGGTGTGTGAAGTTAGTGAGCCAAATGGAGTTATTCTCCCTCAAGAACCACTCGGCTGATCCTTCTTCAATATGCCCTTCACCAACATGCTGTGTTTCCTTGATTGAATTAGCTCTCACATCAATATTTGCGTCTAGAGCCTTTGCATTGAGGGCTATCTGAAAACGGCTGTGGCGCTGAAGTTGCCTGAGAATGTGGATTTGGTTGCATGTGAACCCCGCATGTGGAGCATTCGTTTGTGTGGGATGCTCTACCAAGCTTCATTTCAGTCCTAGGCACTCAAAGGGCACTAAGCATAGAGTGTGAAAACTGAGTTTCCTTGAGAGCTGCTTGTAAGCCTGATGGTGTGTGAAGTTAGTGAGCCAAATGGAGCTATTCTGCCACAAGAACCACTCGGCTGATCCTTCTTCAATATGCCCTTCACAAACATGCAGTGTTTCCTTGATTGAATTAGCTCTCAACCCAATATTTGCATCTAAAGCCTTTGCATTGAGGGCTATCTGAAAACGGCTGTGGCGCTGAAGTTGCCTGAGAATGTGGAGTTGGTGGCATGTGAAACCCGCATGTGGAGCATTCGTTTGTGTGGGATGCTCTACCAGGTTCATTCCTAGATAATGCACTCAAAGGGCACTAAGCATAGAGTGTGAAAATTGAGTTTCCTTGAGAGCTCCTCTGAAGCCTGATGGTGTGTGAAGTTAGTGAGCCAAATGGAGTTGTTCTCCCACAAGAACCACTCGGCTGATCCTTCTTCAATATGCCCTTCACCAACATGCAGTGTTTCCTTGATTGAATTAGCTCTCACACCAATATTTGCATCTAGAGCCTTTGCATTGAGGGCTATCTGAAAACGGCTGTGGCGCTGAAGTTGCCTGAGAATGTGGAGTTGGTGGCATGTGAAACCCGCATGTGGAGCATTCGTTTGTGTGGGATGCTCATCAAGCTTCACTCCAGTCCTAGGCACTCAAAGGGCACTAAGCATCGAGTGTGAAAACTGAGTTTCCTTGAGAGCTGCTTGGAAGCCTGATGGTGTGTGAAGTTAGTGAGCCAAATGGAGTTGTTCTCCCACAAGAACCACTCGGCTGATCCTTCTTCAATATGCCCTTCACCAACATGCAGTGTTTCCTTGATTGAATTAGCTCTCACACCAATATTTGCGTCTAGAGCCTTTGCATTGAGGGCTATCTGAAGACGGCTGTGGCGCTGAAGTTGCCTGAGAATGTGGAGTTGGTGGCATGTGAAACCCGCATGTGGAGCATTCGTTTGTGTGGGATGCTCACCAAGCTTCATTTCAGTCCTAGGCACTCAAAGGGCACTAAGCATAGAGTGTGAAAACTGAGTTTCCTTGAGAGCTGCTTGGAAGCCTGATGGTGTGTGAAGTTAGTGAGCCAAATGGACTTATTCTCCAACAAGAACCACTCGGCTGATCCTTCTTCAATATGCCCTTCACCAACATGCAGTGTTTCCTTGATTGAATTAGCTCTCACACCAATATTTGCATCTAGAGCCTTTGCATTGAGGGCTATCTGAAAACGGCTGTGGCGCTGAAGTTGCCTGAGAATGTGGAGTTGGTGGCATGTGAAACCCGCATGTGGAGCATTCGTTTGTGTGGGATGCTCACCAAGCTTCACTCCAGTCCTAGGCACTCAAAGGGCACTAAGCATAGAGTGTGAAAACTGAGTTTCCTTGAGAGCTGCTTGGAAGCCTGATGGTGTGTGAAGTTAGTGAGCCAAATGGAGTTGTTCTCCCACAAGAACCACTCGGCTGATCCTTCCACAATATGCCCTTCACCAACATGCAGTGTTTCCTTGATTGAATTAGCTCTCACACCAATATTTGCGTCTAGAGCCTTTGCATTGAGGGCTATCTGAAAACGGTTGTGGCGCTGAAGTTGCCTGAGAATGTGGAGTTTGTGTCATGTGAAACCCGCATGTGGAGCATTCGTTTGTGTGGGATGCTCACCAAGCTTCATTTCTAGATAATGCACTCAAAGGGCACTAAGCATAGAGTGTGAAAACTGAGTTTTCTTGAGAGCTGCTTGGAAGCCTGATGGTGTGTGAAGTTAGTGAGCCAAATGGAGTTGTTCTCCCACAAGAACCACTCGGCTGATCCTTCTTCAATATGCCTTTCACCAACATGCAGTGTTTCCTTGATTGAATTAGCTCTCACACCAATATTTGCGTCCAGAGCCATTGCATTGAGGGCTATCTGAAAACGGCTGTGGCGCTGAAGTTGCCTATGAATGTGGAGTTGGTGGCATGTGAAACCCGCATGAGGAGCATTCGTTTGTGTGGGATGCTCTACCAGGTTCATTCCTAGATAATGCACTCAAAGGGCACTAAGCATAGAGTGTGAAAACTGAGTTTCCTTGAGAGCTGCTTGGAAGCCTGATGGTGTGTGAAGTTAGTGAGCCAAATGGAGTTGTTCTCCCACAAGAACCACTCGGCTGATCCTTCTTCAATATGCCCTTCACCAACATGCAGTGTTTCCTTGATTGAATTAGCTCTCACACCAATATTTGCGTCTAGAGCCTTTGCATTGAGGGCTATCTGAAAACGGCTGTGGCGCTGAAGTTGCCTGAGAATGTGGAGTTGGTGGCATGTGAAACCCGCATGTGGAGCATTCGTTTGTGTTGTATGCTCACCAAGCTTCATTTCAGTCCTAGGCACTCAAAGGGCACTAAGCATAGAGTGTGAAAACTGAGCTTTCTTGAGAGCTGCTTGGAAGCCTGATGGTGTGTGAAGTTAGTGAGCCAAATGGAGTTGTTCTCCCACAAGAACCACTCGGCTGATCCTTCTTCAATATGCCTTTCACCAACATGCAGTGTTTAATTGATTGAATTAGCTCTCACACCAATATTTGCATCTAGAGCCTTTGCATTGAGGGCTATCTGAAAACGGCTGTGGCGCTGAAGTTGCCTGAGAATGTGGAGTTGGTGGCATGTGAAACCCGCATGTGGAGCATTCGTTTGTGTGGGATGCTCTACCAGGTTCATTTCAGTCCTAGGCACTCAAAGGGCACTAAGCATAGAGTGTGAAAGCTAGGTTTTCTTGAGAGCTGCTTGGAAGCCTGATGGTGTGTGAAGTTAGTGAGCCAAATGGAGTTGTTCTCCCACAAGAACCACTCGGCTGATCCTTCTTCAATATGCCCTTCACCAACATGCAGTGTTCCTTGATTGAATTAGCTCTCACACCAATATTTGTGTCTAGAACCTTTGCATTGAGGGCTATCTGAAAACGGCTGTGGCGCTGAAGTTGCCTCTGAATGTGGAGAAGGTGGCATGTGAAACCCGCATGTGGAGCATTCGTTTGTGTGGGATGCTCTACCAGGTTCATTCCTAGATAATGCACTCAAAGGGAACTAAGCATAGAGTGTGAAAATTGAGTTTCCTTGAGAGCTGCTTGGAAGCCTGATGGTGTGTGAAGTTAGTGAGCCAAATGGAGTTGTTCTCCCACAAGAACCACTCGGCTGATCCTTCTTCAATATGCCTTTCACCAACATGCTGTGTTTCCTTGATTGAATTAGCTCTCACACCAATATTTGCATCTAGAGCCTTTGCATTGAGGGCTATCTGAAAACGGCTGTGGCGCTGAAGTTGCCTGAGAATGTGGAGTTGGTGGCATGTGAAACCCGCATGTGGAGCATTCGTTTGTGTGGGATGCTCACCAAGCTTCATTTCAGTCCTAGGCACTCAAAAGGCACTAAGCATAGAGTGTGAAAACTGAGTTTCCTTGAGAGCTGCTTTGAAGCCTGATGGTGTGTGAAGTTAGTGAGCCAAATGGAGTTATTCTCCCTCAAGAACCACTCGGCTGATCCTTCTTCAATATGCCCTTCACCAACATGCTGTGTTTCCTTGATTGAATTAGCTCTCACATCAATATTTGCGTCTAGAGCCTTTGCATTGAGGGCTATCTGAAAACGGCTGTGGCGCTGAAGTTGCCTGAGAATGTGGAGTTGGTGGCAACTGAAACCCGCATGTGGAGCATTCGTTTGTGTGGGATGCTCTACCAAGCTTCATTTCAGTCCTAGGCACTCAAAGGGCACTAAGCATAGAGTGTGAAAACTGAGTTTCCTTGAGAGCTGCTTGTAAGCCTGATGGTGTGTGAAGTTAGTGAGCCAAATGGAGCTATTCTGCCACAAGAACCACTCGGCTGATCCTTCTTCAATATGCCCTTCACAAACATGCAGTGTTTCCTTGATTGAATTAGCTCTCAACCCAATATTTGCATCTGAAGCCTTTGCATTGAGGGCTATCTGAAAACGGCTGTGGCGCTGAAGTTGCCTGAGAATGTGGAGTTGGTGGCATGTGAAACCCGCATGTGGAGCATTCGTTTGTGTGGGATGCTCTACCAGGTTCATTCCTAGATAATGCACTCAAAGGGCACTAAGCATAGAGTGTGAAAATTGAGTTTCCTTGAGAGCTGCTTGGAAGCCTGATGGTGTGTGAAGTTAGTGAGCCAAATGGAGTTGTTCTCCCACAAGAACCACTCGGCTGATCCTTCTTCAATATGCCCTTCACCAACATGCAGTGTTTCCTTGATTGAATTAGCTCTCACACCAATATTTGCGTCTAGAGCCTTTGCATTGAGGGCTATCTGAAAACGGCTGTGGCGCTGAAGTTGCCTGAAATGTGGAGTTGGTGGCATGTGAAACCCGCATGTGGAGCATTCGTTTGTGTGGGATGCTCACCAAGCTTCATTTCAGACCTAGGCACTCAAAGGGCACTAAGCATAGAGTGTGAAAACTGAGTTTCCTTGAGAGCTGCTTGGAAGCCTGATGGTGTGTGAAGTTAGTGAACCAAATGTAGTTGTTCTCCCACAAGAACCACTCGGCTGATCCTTCTTCAATATGCCCTTCACCAACATGCAGTGTTTCCTTGATTGAATTAGCTCTCACACCAATATTTGCGTCTAGAGCCTTTGCATTGAGGGCTATCTGAAAACGGCTGTGGCGCTGAAGTTGCCTGTGAATGTGGAGTTGGTGGCATGTGAAACCCGCATGTGGAGCATTCGTTTGTGTGGGATGCTCACCAAGCTTCATTTCCGTCCTAAGCACTCAAAGGGCACTAAGCATAGAGTGTGAAAACTGAGTTTCCTTGAGAGCTGCTTGGAAGCCTGATGGTGTGTGAAGTTAGTGAGCCAAATGGAGTTGTTCTCCCACAAGAACCACTTGGCTGATCCTTCTTCAATATGCCCTTCACCAACATGCAGTGTTTCCTTGATTGAATTAGCTCTCACACCAATATTTGTGTCCAGAGCCTTTGCATTGAGGGCTATCTGAAAATGGCTGTGGCGCTGAAGTTGCCTGTGAATGTGGAGTTGGTGGAATGTGAAACCCGCATGTGGAGCATTCGTTTGTGTGGGATTCTCTTCCAGGTTCATTCCTAGATAATGCACTCAAAGGGCACTAAGCATAGAGTGTGAAAACTGAGTTTCTTTGACAGCTCCTCTGAAGCCTGATGGTGTGTGAAGTTAGTGATTTAAATGGAGTTGTTCTCCCACAAGAACCACTCGGCTGATCCTTCTTCAATATGCCTTTCACCAACATGCTGTGTTTCCTTGATTGAATTAGCTCTCACACCAATATTTGCGTCTAGAGCCTTTGCATTGAGGGCTATCTGAAAACGGCTGTGGCGCTGAAGTTGCCTGAGAATGTGGAGTTCGTGGCAACTGAAACCCGCATGTGGAGCATTCGTTTGTGTGGGATGCTCTACCAAGCTTCATTTCAGTCCTAGGCACTCAAAGGGCACTAAGCATAGACTGTGAAAACTGAGTTTCCTTGAGAGCTGCTTGGAAGCCTGATGGTGTGTGAAGTTAGTGAGCCAAATGGAGTTGTTCTCCCACAAGAACCACTCGGCTGATCCTTCTTCAATATGCCCTTCACCAAAATGCAGTGTTTCCTTGATTGAATTAGCTCTCAAACCAATATTTGCGTCTACAGCCTTTGCATTGAGGGCTATCTGAAAACGGCTGTGGTGCTGAAGTTGCCTGAGAATGTGGATTTGGTGGCATGTGAAACCCGCATGTGGAGCATTCGTTTGTGTGGGATGCTCTACCAGTTTCATTTCTAGAAAATGCAAACAAAGGGCACTAAGCATAGAGTGTGAAAACTGAGTTTCCTTGAGAGCTGCTTGGAATCCTGAATGTGTGTGAAGTTAGTGTGCCAAATGGAGTTGTTCTCCCACAAGAACCACTCGGCTGATCCTTCTTCAATATGCCCTTCACCAACATGCAGTGTTTCCTTGATTGAATTAGCTCTCACACCAATATTTGCGTCTAGAGCCTTTGCATTGAGGGCTATCTGAAAACGGCTGTGGCATTGAAGTTGCCTGTGAATGTGGAGTTGGTGGCATGTGAAACCCGCATGTGGAGCATTCGTTTGTGTGTGATACTCACCAAGGTTCATTTCTAGATAATGCACTCAAAGGGCACTAAACATAGAGTGTGAAAACTGAGTTTCCTTGAGAGCTGCTTGGAAGCCTGATGGTGTGTGAAGTTAGTGAGCCAAATGGAGTTGTTCTCCCACAAGAACCACTCGGCTGATCCTTCTTGAATATCCCCTTCACCAACATGCAGTGTTTCCTTGATTGAATTAGCTCTCACACCAATATTTGCATCTAGAGCCTTTGCATTGAGGGCTATCTGAAAACGGCTGTGGCGCTGAAGTTGCCTGAGAATGTGGAGTTGGTGGCATGTGAAACCCGCATGTGGAGCATTCGTTTGTGTGGGATGCTCACCAAGCTTCATTTCAGTTCTAGGCTCTCAAAGGGCACTAAGCATAGAGTGTGAAAACTGAGTTTCCTTGAGAGCTGCTTAGAAGCCTGATGGTGTGTGAAGTTAGTGAGCCAAATGGAGTTGTTCTCCCATAAGAACCACTCGGCTGATCCTTCTTCAATATGCCCTTCACCAACATGCAGTGTTTCCTTGATTGAATTAGCTCTCACACCAATATTTGCGTCTAGAGCCTTTGCATTGAGGGCTATCTGAAAACGGCTGTGGCGCTGAAGTTGCCTGAGAATGTGGAGTTGGTGGCATGTGAAACCCGCATGTGGAGCATTCGTTTGTGTGGGATGCTCTACCAGGTTCATTCCTAGATAATGCACTCAAAGGGCACTAAGCATAGAGTGTGAAAACTGAGTTTCCTTGAGAGCTGCTTGGAAGCCTGATGGTGTGTGAAGTTAGTGAGCCAAATGGAGTTGTTCTCCCACAAGAACCACTCGGCTGAACCTTCTTCAATATGCCTTTCACCAACATGCAGTGTTTCTTTGTTTGAATTAGCTCTCACACCAATATTTGCGTCTAGAGCCTTTGCATTGAGGGCTATCTGAAAATGGCTGTGGCGCTGAAGTTGCCTGAGAATGTGGAGTTGGTGGCATGTGAAACCCGCATGTGGAGCATTCGTTTGTGTGGGATGCTCACCAAGCTTCATTTCTAGATAATGCACTCAAAGGGCACTAAGCATGGAGTGTGAAAACTGAGTTTCCTTGAGAGCTGCTTGGAAGCCTGATGGTGTGTGAAGTTAGTGAGCCAAATGGAGTTGTTCTCCCACAAGAACCACTCGGCTGATCCTTCTTCAATATGCCTTTCACCAACATGCAGTGTTTCCTTGATTGAATTAGCTCTCACACCAATATTTGCGTCTGGATCCTTTGCATTGAGGGCTATCTGAAAACGGCTGTGGCGCTGAAGTTGCTTGTGAATGTGGAGTTGGTGGCATGTGAAACCCGCATGTGTAGCATTCGTTTGTGTGGGATGCTGTACCAGGTTCATTCCTAGATAATGCACTCAAAGGGCACTAAGGATAGAGTGTGAAAACTGAGTTTCCTTGACAGCTGCTTGGAAGCCTGATGGTGTGTGAAGTTAGTGAGCCAAATGGAGTTGTTCTCCCACAAGAACCACTCGGCTGATCCTTCTTCAATATGCCCTTCACCAACATGCAGTGTTTCCTTGATTGAATTAGCTCTCACACCAATATTTGCGTGTAGAGCCTTTGCAATGAGGGCTATCTGAAAACGGCTGTGGCGCTGAAGTTGCCTGAGAATGTGGAGTTGGTGGCATGTGAAACCCGCATGTGGAGCATTCGTTTGTGTCTGATGCTCACCAAGCTTCATTTCAGTCCTAGGCACTCAAAGGGCACTAAGCATAGAGTGTGAAAACTGAGTTTCCTTGAGAGCTGCTTGGAAGCCTGATGGTGTGTGAAGTTAGTGAGCCAAATGGAGTTGTTCTCCCACAAGAACCACTCGGCTGATCCTTCTTCAATATGCCCTTCACCAACATGCAGTGTTTCCTTGATTGAATTAGCTCTCACACCAATATTTGCGTCGAGAGCCTTAACGGAATGGATCATCAAACAGCACCCAAGTATATGTTGCCTACAAGAGACACATCTAACCAGAAAATCCTGTAAGAAATTTAAAGTGAAAGGATGGAAAAAGACATTTCATGCCAATGGACGAGAAAAAAAGGCTGGTGTAGCTGTTCTAATCTCAGATGACCTAGACTTCAAGCTGACAGACATCAAAAAGGACAGAGAAGGACATTATATATTGGTGAAGGGACTGATCCATCAAGAAGTAATTACAATCGTGAACATATATGCACCTAATTCCAATGCGCCTAGCTTCGTGAAGCAACTACTTACAGACTTAAGGGGAGACATAGATACACACACAATAATAGTGGGCGATCTTAACACCCCGCTAACAACTATAGACAGATCAACAAAACAAAAACTCAACAAAGAAACAACAGAGCTCGTACAAACATTAGAACAACTGGACTTGGTAGACATTTATAGAATTTTTTATCCTAAGACCACAGATTATACATTTTTTTCAGCAGTACATGGCACCTTCTCCAGGATCGACCACATGATAGGACACAAAACAAATCTAAATAACTTCAAAAAGATAGAAATCATACCATGTACCCTCTCAGACCACCACGGAATGAAACTGGAAATCAGCAATTCAAAATGCCCAAGGAAATATAGAAACTCTTGGAGGTTGAACAATATGCTATTGAACGAACAATGGGTCAGGGAAGAAATTAAAGATGAGATCAAAAAATTTATGGAAACCAATAAAAACTCTGATACAACATTCCAAAACTTGTGGGACACTGCCAAAGCAGTGCTACGGGGTAAACTCATCGCAATTGGAGCTCATGTCAAGGCCCAAGAGAGGCGCCAAATACAGGAACTAACCACACACCTCCAGGAATTGGAAAAGCAGCAGCAGATGAGCCCCACACACAACAGGAAACAAGAAATCATCAAAACAAGGGAGGAAATCAACCAGATAGAAATAAAAAAAACCATACACAAAATCAACAAATCAAAAAGCTGGTTTTTTGAAAAGATAAACAAAATAGACACCCCGCTGGCCCGACTGACAAAGAAAAAACAAGAGAAAGCAAGAATTAACAGCATCAAAGATGAAAAAGGCAACATAACAACAGACATTACAACCATTAAGAACATAATCAGAAATTACTACAAAGCACTGTACTCCAACAAATCAGAAGACCACCAAGAAATGGAAAAGTTCTTAGACTCACACAACCTGCCAAAACTTAGCCCAGAGGCAACAATCAACCTGAACAAACCCATAACTGAAGCAGAGATTGAATCAGTGATTAAAGACCTCCCAACAAAGAAAAGCCCAGGCCCAGACGGCTTCACTCCAGAATTCTACAAAACATTCCGAACAGAACTAACCCCAATCCTCTACAAACTCTTCAAAACAATAGAAAAGGAAGCAACCCTTCCAAACTCATTCTATGAAGCCAACATTACCTTAATCCCAAAACCGGGCAGAGATCCTACAGAGAAGGAAAACTACAGACCTATCTCTTTGATGAACATTGATGCTAAGATTCTCAACAAAATCCTAGCCAACAGAATTCAAAAACACATCAGACAGATCATTCATCCAGATCAAGTAGGATTCATCCCTGGAATGCAGGGATGGTTCAACATTCGCAAATCCATAAATGTGATACACCACATCCAAAAACTGAAAAACAAGAATCACATGATAGTATCAATAGATGCAGAAAAAGCTTTCGACAAAATCCAGCACAACTTCCTGCTAAAGACCCTAACCAAGGTAGGCATAGATGGAAAAATCCACAACATAATCAAAGCAATATATGAAAAACCCAATGCCAGCATCATACTGAATGGAGAAAAACTGGAACCCTTCCCACTGAGATCTGGAACAAGACAGGGATGTCCGCTTTCTCCGCTGCTATTCAACATAGTTCTAGAGGTACTCGCTGAGGCCATAAGACAAGAAAAAGAAATCAAAGGAATCCAAATGGGAAATGAAGAAGTCAAGCTTTCACTATATGCAGATGACATGATTCTTTATATGGAAGAGCCAAAAGGCTCAACACAGAGACTACTAGAACTTATACGAGAGTTCGGTAGAGTGGCAGGGTACAAAATTAATGAACAAAAATCAACAGCCATAGTGTATGCTAACAGCCCCAAGTTGGAAAAAGATCTAACCAGCAAGATACCATTCAAAGTAACAAAGGAAAGCATGAAGTATCTGGGAATTAACCTAACCAAAAATGTTGGAGACCTATTTGAGTAGGAAAACTACAAACTACTTAAAAAAGAAATTGAACAAGACCTAGAAAGATGGAGTAACATCCCATGCTCCTGGATAGGTAAAATCAATATCATTAAAATGTCTATACTGCCAAAGGCAATATATACATTCAACGCAATCCCAATCAAATTGCCCAAAACATTCTTCACAGATCTGGAAACAATGATTCAAAGGTTCATCTGGAAACACAAAAAACCACGAATAGCTAGAACCATCCTCAAGAACAGGAAGTTAGCAGGGGGAATCACAGTCCCAGACCTCTGGACATACTATAGGGCAGTGGTTATCAAAACAGCCTGGTACTGGCAAAAAATAGAGAAGAAGATCAATGGAGCAGAATAGAAACACCAGATGGGAACCCACACAAATACAGCCAAATAATCTTTGACAAAAAGACAAACGACAACCAGGCAAATGGGAAGGTCTGTTCAATAAATGCTGTTGGGACAACTGGTTGATAGCCTGCAGAAACAAAAAGATAGACCCACATCTCTCACCATATACTAAGATCAAATCCAAATGGATAAAAGATTTAAACCTACATCCAGAAACCTTCAAACTTTTGGAAGAAAATGTTGGAAACACACTGGAACACTTAGGGGTAGGCCCTCACTTCCTAAAAAAGACTCCAAATGCAGTAGAAATCAAGACCAAAATAAACAAGTGGGACCTCATCAAACTAAGAAGCTTCTGTACAGCTAGAGAAACAATCAACAAAGTAAAAAGGCAACCCACAGAATGGGAGAAGATCTTCGCACACGACTTAGGTGATAGAGGGCTGATCTCCAGAATATACAAAGAGCTACAAAACAACCAAAATGTCAAAACAAACAAGCCACTCAAGAAATGGGCACGGGAAATGGGCAAACACTTCACAAAGGAACAAACCCAAATGGCAAATAAACATATGAAAAAATGCTCAAGTTCCCTGGCAATAAGGGAAATCCAAATTAAAACATCAATGAGGTACCACCTAACGCCAGTAAGACTGGCCCATATGAATAAAAGCACCAACAACACTTGTTGGCGAGGTTGCGGGGAAAAGGGAACCCTACTCCACTGCTGGTGGGGCTGCAGGCTGGTACAGCCTCTATGGAAATCAGTATGGAGAACATTCAAACAACTCAAATACAACATACCGTATGACCCAGCAATAGCACTCCTAGGAATATATCCAGAACACTTGTTTTATGAGAAACCAACATGCACTCCTATGTTCATAGCAGCACAATCAGTAATTGCAAAAACATGGAAGCAGCCAAAATGCCCATCAACAGAGGATTGGATAAGAAAGCTATGGTTCATCTACTCCATGGAATACTACTCAGCTATTAAAAAAAACAAAATGCAGTTCTTTGTGGCCAAATGGGCCAAACTGGAAACCATAATGCTAAGGGAAATGAGCCAATCCCAAAAGGTTAAATACCACATGTTTGCCTTAATTTGATATGATGTTATGTATAACAAGTTATGTTATGAATGTTATATGTTGTGTATAAACCAAAATTGAAATGTCAATGAGGTGGTCACAGAAGGTGGATAAGAAATCGCATTTACTTTTACCATATTGGTTACTCATTGCTATGTCAATTAATTCCATAATGATGTAAATTTTTGCTGATGGTATGTTGGAGCTTTTAATTGATTGGGATGATACTCTGCTGGCTCTGTCTTCAGACCAGAGAGGGTATACCTAAGAAGCCGTTGAACTTGACTAGACAATAAGATGCTGGACTCTATGTTTGGTATATGCTTGCAATGGGGAATCTCAACTGAACTTGAACTGTGGTTATGCAACAAGGTGGAGGAATCCACCATGGTGGGAGGGTTTGGGGAGGGGTGGGGAGAATCCCAGTACCTATGAAACTGTGTCACATAATACAATGTAATTAATGAATTTAAAATAAAATAAATAAAAAAAAAAAAAAGAAACCCGCATGTGGAGCATTCGTTTGTGTGGGATGCTCACCAAGCTTCATTTCAGTCCTAGGCACTCAAAGGGCACTAAGCATAGAGTGTGAAAACTGAGTTTCCTTGAGAGCTGCTTGGAAGCCTGATGGTGTGTGAAGTTAGTGAGCCTAATGGAGTTCTTCTCCCACAAGAACCACTCGGCTGATCCTTCCACAATATGCCCTTCACCAACATGCAGTGTTTGCTTGATTGAATTAGCTCTCACACCAATATTTGTGTCTAGAGCCTTTGCATTGAGGGCTATCTGAGAACGGCTGTGGCGCTGAAGTTGCCTGAGAATGTGGAGTTGGTGGCATGTGAAACCCGCATGTGGAGCATTCGTTTGTGTGGGATGCTCCACGAGGTTCATTAATAGATAATGCACTCAAAGGGCACTAAGCATAGAGTGTGAAAACTGAGTTTTCTTGAGAGCTGCTTGGAAGCCTGATGGTGTGTGAAGTTAGTGAGCCAAATGGAGTTGTTCTCCCACAAGAACCACTCGGCTGATCCTTCTTCAATATGCCCTTCACCAACATGCAGTGTTTCCTTGATTGAATTAGCTCTCACACCAATATTTTCGTCTAGATCCTTTACATTGAGGGCTATCTGAAAACGGCTGTGGCGCTGAAGTTGCCTGTGAATGTGGAGTTGGTGGCATGTGAAACCCGCATATGGAGCATTCGTTTGTGTCTGATGCTCTACCAGGTTCATTCCTAGATAATGCACTCAAAGGGCACTAAGATTAGAGTGTGAAAACTGAGTTTCCTTGAGAGCTGCTTCGAAGCCTGATGGTGTGTGAAGTTAGTGAGCCAAATGGAGTTGTTCTCCCACAAGAACCACTCGGCTGATACTTCTTCAATATGCCCTTCACCAACATGCAGTGTTTCCTTGATTGAATTAGCTCTCACACCAATATTTGCGTCTATAGCCTTTGCATTGAGGGCTATCTGAAAACGGCTGTGGCGCTGAAGTTGCCTGAGAATGTGGAGTTGGTGGCATGTGAAACCCGCATGTGGAGCATTTGTTTGTGTGGGATGCACACCAAGCTTCATTTCCGTCCTAAGCACTCAAAGGGCACTAAGCATAGAGTGTGAAAACTGAGTTTCCTTGAGAGCTGCTTGGGAGCCTGATGGAGTGTGAAGTTAGTGAGCCAAATGGAGTTGTTCTCCCACAAGAACCACTCGGCTGATCCTTCTTCAATATGCCCTTCACCAACATGCAGTGTTTCCTTGATTGAATTAGCTCTCACACCAATATTTGCGTCTATAGCCTTTGCATTGAGGGCTATCTGAAAACGGCTGTGGCGCTGAAGTTGCCTGAGAATGTGGAGTTGGTGGCATTTGAACCCCGCATGTGGAGCATTCGTTTGTGTGGGATGCTCATCAAGCTTCATTTCAGTCCTAGGCCCTCAAAGGGCACTAAGCATAGAGTGTGAAAATTGAGTTTTCTTGAGAGCTGCTTGGAAGCCTGATGGTGTGTGAAGTTAGTGAGCCAAATGGAGTTGTTCTCCCACAAGAACCACTCGGCTGATCCTTCTTCAATATGCCTTTCACCAACATGCAGTGTTTAATTGATTGAATTAGCTCTCACACCAATATTTGCATCTAGAGCCTTTGCATTGAGGGCTATCTGAAAACGGCTGTGGCGCTGAAGTTGCCTGAGAATATGGAGTTGGTGGCATGTGAAACCCGCATGTGGAGCATTCGTTTGTGTGGGATGCTCATCAAGCTTCATTTCAGTCCTAGGCACTCAAAGGGCACTAAGCATAGAGTGTGAAAGCTAGGTTTTCTTGAGAGCTGCTTGGAAGCCTGATGGTGTGTGAAGTTAGTGAGCCAAATGGAGTTGTTCTCCCACAAGAACCACTCGGCTGATCCTTCCACAATATGCCCTTCACCAACATGCAGTGTTTCCTTGATTGAATTAGCTCTCACACAAATATTTTCGTCTAGATCCTTTACATTGAGGGCTATCTGAAAACGGCTGTGGCGCTGAAGTTGCCTGTGAATGTGGAGTTGGTGGCATGTGAAACCCGCATATGGAGCATTCGTTTGTGTCTGATGCTCTACCAGGTTCATTCCTAGATAATGCACTCAAAGGGCACTAAGCATAGAGTGTGAAAACTGAGTTTCCTTGAGAGCTGCTTCGAAGCCTGATCCTGTGTGAAGTTAGTGAGCCAAATAGAGTTGTTCTCCCACAAGAACCCCTCTGCTGATCCTTATTCAATATGCCCTTCACCAACATGCAGTGTTTCCTTGATTGAATTAGCTCTCACACCAATATTTGCGTCTAGAGCCTTTGCATTGAGGGCTATCTGAAAACGGCTGTGGCGCTGAAGTTGCCTGAGAATGTGGAGTTGGTGGCATGTGAAACCCGCATGTGGAGCATTCGTTTGTGTGGGATGCTCACCAAGCTTCATTTCTAGATAATGCACTCAAAGGGCACTAAGCATGGAGTGTGAAAACTGAGTTTCCTTGAGAGCTGCTTGGAAGCCTGATGGTGTGTGAAGTTAGTGAACCAAATGTAGTTGTTCTCCCACAAGAACCACTCGGCTGATCCTTCTTCAATATGCCCTTCACCAACATGCAGTGTTTCCTTGATTGAATTAGCTCTCACACCAATATTTGCGTCTAGAGCCTTTGCATTGAGGGCTATCTGAAAACGGCTGTGGCGCTGAAGTTGCCTGTGAATGTGGAGTTGGTGGCATGTGAAACCCGCATGTGGAGCATTCGTTTGTGTGGGATGCTCACCAAGCTTCATTTCCGTCCTAAGCACTCAAAGGGCACTAAGCATAGAGTGTGAAAACTGAGTTTCCTTGAGAGCTGCTTGGAAGCCTGATGGTGTGTGAAGTTAGTGAGCCAAATGGAGTTGTTCTCCCACAAGAACCACTCGGCTGATCCTTCTTCAATATGCCCTTCACCAACATGCAGTGTTTCCTTGATTGAATTAGCTCTCACACCAATATTTGTGTCTAGAGCCTTTGCATTGAGGGCTATCTGAAAATGGCTTTGGCGCTGAAGTTGCCTGTGAATGTGGAGTTGGTGGCATGTGAAACCCGCATGTGGAGCATTCGTTTGTGTGGGATGCTCTAGCAGGTTCATTCCTAGATAATGCACTCAAAGGGCACTAAGCATAGAGTGTGAAAACTGAGTTTCTTTGAGAGCTCCTCTGAAGCCTGATGGTGTGTGAAGTTAGTGATTTAAATGGAGTTGTTCTCCCACAAGAACCACTCGGCTGATGCTTCTTCAATATGCCTTTCACCAACATGCTGTGTTTCCTTGATTGAATTAGCTCTCACACCAATATTTGCATCTAGAGCCTTTGCATTGAGGGCTATCTGAAAACGGCTGTGGCGCTGAAGTTGCCTGAGAATGTAGAGTTGGAATCATGTGAAACCCGCATGTGGAGCATTCGTTTGTGTGGGATGCTCACCAAGCTTCATTTCAGTCCTAGGCACTCAAAGGGCACTAAGCATAGAGTGTGAAAACTGAGTTTCCTTGAGAGCTGCTTGGAAGCCTGATGGTGTGTGAAGTTAGTGAGCCAAATGGAGTTGTTCTCCCACAAGAACCGCTCGGCTGATCCTTCTTCAATATGCCCTTCACCAACATGCTGTGTTTCCTTGATTGAATTAGCTCTCACACCAATATTTGCGTCTAGAGCCTTTGCATTGAGGGCTATCTGAAAACGGCTGTGGCGCTGAAGTTGCCTGAGAATGTGGAGTTCGTGGCAACTGAAACCCGCATGTGGAGCATTCGTTTGTGTGGGATGCTCTACCAAGCTTCATTTCAGTCCTAGGCACTCAAAGGGCACTAAGCATAGAGTGTGAAAACTGAGTTTCCTTGAGAGCTGCTTGGAAGCCTGATGGTGTGTGAAGTTAGTGAGCCAAATGGAGTTGTTCACCCACAAGAACCACTCGGCTGATCCTTCTTCAATATGCCCTTCACCAACATGCAGTGTTTCCTTGATTGAATTAGCTCTCAAACCAATATTTGCGTCTACAGCCTTTGCATTGAGGGCTATCTGAAAACGGCTGTGGTGCTGAAGTTGCCTGAGAATGTGGATTTGGTGGCATGTGAAACCCGCATGTGGAGCATTCGTTTGTGTGGGATGCTCTACCAGGTTCATTTCTAGAAAATGCAAACAAAGGGCACTAAGCATAGAGTGTGAAAACTGAGTTTCCTTGAGAGCTGCTTGGAATCCTGAATGTGTGTGAAGTTAGTGTGCCAAATGGAGTTGTTCTCCCACAAGAACCACTCGGCTGATCCTTCTTCAATATGCCCTTCACCAACATGCAGTGTTTCCTTGATTGAATTAGCTCTCACACCAATATTTGCGTCTAGAGCCTTTGCATTGAGGGCTATCTGAAAACGGCTGTGGCATTGAAGTTGCCTGTGAATGTGGAGTTGGTGGCATGTGAAACCCGCATGTGGAGCATTCGTTTGTGTGTGATACTCACCAAGGTTCATTTCTAGATAATGCACTCAAAGGGCACTAAACATAGAGTGTGAAAACTGAGTTTCCTTGAGAGCTGCTTGGAAGCCTGATGGTGTGTGAAGTTAGTGAGCCAAATGGAGTTGTTCTCCCACAAGAACCACTCGGCTGATCCTTCTTGAATATCCCCTTCACCAACATGCAGTGTTTCCTTGATTGAATTAGCTCTCACACCAATATTTGCATCTAGAGCCTTTGCATTGAGGGCTATCTGAAAACGGCTGTGGCGCTGAAGTTGCCTGAGAATGTGGAGTTGGTGGCATGTGAAACCCGCATGTGGAGCATTCGTTTGTGTGGGATGCTCACCAAGCTTCATTTCAGTTCTAGGCTCTCAAAGGGCACTAAGCATAGAGTGTGAAAACTGAGTTTCCTTGAGAGCTGCTTAGAAGCCTGATGGTGTGTGAAGTTAGTGAGCCAAATGGAGTTGTTCTCCCATAAGAACCACTCGGCTGATCCTTCTTCAATATGCCCTTCACCAACATGCAGTGTTTCCTTGATTGAATTAGCTCTCACACCAATATTTGCGTCTAGAGCCTTTGCATTGAGGGCTATCTGAAAACGGCTGTGGCGCTGAAGTTGCCTGAGAATGTGGAGTTGGTGGCATGTGAAACCCGCATGTGGAGCATTCGTTTGTGTGGGATGCTCTACCAGGTTCATTCCTAGATAATGCACTCAAAGGGCACTAAGCATAGAGTGTGAAAACTGAGTTTCCTTGAGAGCTGCTTGGAAGCCTGATGGTGTGTGAAGTTAGTGAGCCAAATGGAGTTGTTCTCCCACAAGAACCACTCGGCTGAACCTTCTTCAATATGCCTTTCACCAACATGCAGTGTTTCCTTGTTTGAATTAGCTCTCACACCAATATTTGCGTCTAGAGCCTTTGCATTGAGGGCTATCTGAAAATGGCTGTGGCGCTGAAGTTGCCTGAGAATGTGGAGTTGGTGGCATGTGAAACCCGCATGTGGAGCATTCGTTTGTGTGGGATGCTCACCAAGCTTCATTTCTAGATAATGCACTCAAAGGGCACTAAGCATGGAGTGTGAAAACTGAGTTTCCTTGAGAGCTGCTTGGAAGCCTGATGGTGTGTGAAGTTAGTGAGCCAAATGGAGTTGTTCTCCCACAAGAACCACTCGGCTGATCCTTCTTCAATATGCCTTTCACCAACATGCAGTGTTTCCTTGATTGAATTAGCTCTCACACCAATATTTGCGTCTGGATCCTTTGCATTGAGGGCTATCTGAAAACGGCTGTGGCGCTGAAGTTGCTTGTGAATGTGGAGTTGGTGGCATGTGAAACCCGCATGTGTAGCATTCGTTTGTGTGGGATGCTGTACCAGGTTCATTCCTAGATAATGCACTCAAAGGGCACTAAGGATAGAGTGTGAAAACTGAGTTTCCTTGACAGCTGCTTGGAAGCCTGATGGTGTGTGAAGTTAGTGAGCCAAATGGAGTTGTTCTCCCACAAGAACCACTCGGCTGATCCTTCTTCAATATGCCCTTCACCAACATGCAGTGTTTCCTTGATTGAATTAGCTCTCACACCAATATTTGCGTGTAGAGCCTTTGCAATGAGGGCTATCTGAAAACGGCTGTGGCGCTGAAGTTGCCTGAGAATGTGGAGTTGGTGGCATGTGAAACCCGCATGTGGAGCATTCGTTTGTGTCTGATGCTCACCAAGCTTCATTTCAGTCCTAGGCACTCAAAGGGCACTAAGCATAGAGTGTGAAAACTGAGTTTCCTTGAGAGCTGCTTGGAAGCCTGATGGTGTGTGAAGTTAGTGAGCCAAATGGAGTTGTTCTCCCACAAGAACCACTCGGCTGATCCTTCTTCAATATGCCCTTCACCAACATGCAGTGTTTCCTTGATTGAATTAGCTCTCACACCAATATTTGCGTCGAGAGCCTTAACGGAATGGATCATCAAACAGCACCCAAGTATATGTTGCCTACAAGAGACACATCTAACCAGAAAATCCTGTAAGAAATTTAAAGTGAAAGGATGGAAAAAGACATTTCATGCCAATGGACGAGAAAAAAAGGCTGGTGTAGCTGTTCTAATCTCAGATGACCTAGACTTCAAGCTGACAGACATCAAAAAGGACAGAGAAGGACATTATATATTGGTGAAGGGACTGATCCATCAAGAAGTAATTACAATCGTGAACATATATGCACCTAATTCCAATGCGCCTAGCTTCGTGAAGCAACTACTTACAGACTTAAGGGGAGACATAGATACACACACAATAATAGTGGGCGATCTTAACACCCCGCTAACAACTATAGACAGATCAACAAAACAAAAACTCAACAAAGAAACAACAGAGCTCGTACAAACATTAGAACAACTGGACTTGGTAGACATTTATAGAATTTTTTATCCTAAGACCACAGATTATACATTTTTTTCAGCAGTACATGGCACCTTCTCCAGGATCGACCACATGATAGGACACAAAACAAATCTAAATAACTTCAAAAAGATAGAAATCATACCATGTACCCTCTCAGACCACCACGGAATGAAACTGGAAATCAGCAATTCAAAATGCCCAAGGAAATATAGAAACTCTTGGAGGTTGAACAATATGCTATTGAACGAACAATGGGTCAGGGAAGAAATTAAAGATGAGATCAAAAAATTTATGGAAACCAATAAAAACTCTGATACAACATTCCAAAACTTGTGGGACACTGCCAAAGCAGTGCTACGGGGTAAACTCATCGCAATTGGAGCTCATGTCAAGGCCCAAGAGAGGCGCCAAATACAGGAACTAACCACACACCTCCAGGAATTGGAAAAGCAGCAGCAGATGAGCCCCACACACAACAGGAAACAAGAAATCATCAAAACAAGGGAGGAAATCAACCAGATAGAAATAAAAAAAACCATACACAAAATCAACAAATCAAAAAGCTGGTTTTTTGAAAAGATAAACAAAATAGACACCCCGCTGGCCCGACTGACAAAGAAAAAACAAGAGAAAGCAAGAATTAACAGCATCAAAGATGAAAAAGGCAACATAACAACAGACATTACAACCATTAAGAACATAATCAGAAATTACTACAAAGCACTGTACTCCAACAAATCAGAAGACCACCAAGAAATGGAAAAGTTCTTAGACTCACACAACCTGCCAAAACTTAGCCCAGAGGCAACAATCAACCTGAACAAACCCATAACTGAAGCAGAGATTGAATCAGTGATTAAAGACCTCCCAACAAAAGAAAAGCCCAGGCCCAGACGGCTTCACTCCAGAATTCTACAAAACATTCCGAACAGAACTAACCCCAATCCTCTACAAACTCTTCAAAACAATAGAAAAGGAAGCAACCCTTCCAAACTCATTCTATGAAGCCAACATTACCTTAATCCCAAAACCGGGCAGAGATCCTACAGAGAAGGAAAACTACAGACCTATCTCTTTGATGAACATTGATGCTAAGATTCTCAACAAAATCCTAGCCAACAGAATTCAAAAACACATCAGACAGATCATTCATCCAGATCAAGTAGGATTCATCCCTGGAATGCAGGGATGGTTCAACATTCGCAAATCCATAAATGTGATACACCACATCCAAAAACTGAAAAACAAGAATCACATGATAGTATCAATAGATGCAGAAAAAGCTTTCGACAAAATCCAGCACAACTTCCTGCTAAAGACCCTAACCAAGGTAGGCATAGATGGAAAAATCCACAACATAATCAAAGCAATATATGAAAAACCCAATGCCAGCATCATACTGAATGGAGAAAAACTGGAACCCTTCCCACTGAGATCTGGAACAAGACAGGGATGTCCGCTTTCTCCGCTGCTATTCAACATAGTTCTAGAGGTACTCGCTGAGGCCATAAGACAAGAAAAAGAAATCAAAGGAATCCAAATGGGAAATGAAGAAGTCAAGCTTTCACTATATGCAGATGACATGATTCTTTATATGGAAGAGCCAAAAGGCTCAACACAGAGACTACTAGAACTTATACGAGAGTTCGGTAGAGTGGCAGGGTACAAAATTAATGAACAAAAATCAACAGCCATAGTGTATGCTAACAGCCCCAAGTTGGAAAAAGATCTAACCAGCAAGATACCATTCAAAGTAACAAAGGAAAGCATGAAGTATCTGGGAATTAACCTAACCAAAAATGTTGGAGACCTATTTGAGGAAAACTACAAACTACTTAAAAAAGAAATTGAACAAGACCTAGAAAGATGGAGTAACATCCCATGCTCCTGGATAGGTAAAATCAATATCATTAAAATGTCTATACTGCCAAAGGCAATATATACATTCAACGCAATCCCAATCAAATTGCCCAAAACATTCTTCACAGATCTGGAAACAATGATTCAAAGGTTCATCTGGAAACACAAAAAACCACGAATAGCTAGAACCATCCTCAAGAACAGGAAGTTAGCAGGGGAATCACAGTCCCAGACCTCTGGACATACTATAGGGCAGTGGTTATCAAAACAGCCTGGTACTGGCAAAAAAATAGAGAAGAAGATCAATGGAGCAGAATAGAAACACCAGATGGGAACCCACACAAATACAGCCAAATAATCTTTGACAAAAAGACAAACGACAACCCAGGCAAATGGGAAGGTCTGTTCAATAAATGCTGTTGGGACAACTGGTTGATAGCCTGCAGAAACAAAAAGATAGACCCACATCTCTCACCATATACTAAGATCAAATCCAAATGGATAAAAGATTTAAACCTACATCCAGAAACCTTCAAACTTTCGGAAGAAAATGTTGGAAACACACTGGAACACTTAGGGGTAGGCCCTCACTTCCTAAAAAAGACTCCAAATGCAGTAGAAATCAAGACCAAAATAAACAAGTGGGACCTCATCAAACTAAGAAGCTTCTGTACAGCTAGAGAAACAATCAACAAAGTAAAAAGGCAACCCACAGAATGGGAGAAGATCTTCGCACACGACTTAGGTGATAGAGGGCTGATCTCCAGAATATACAAAGAGCTACAAAACAACCAAAATGTCAAAACAAACAAGCCACTCAAGAAATGGGCACGGGAAATGGGCAAACACTTCACAAAGGAACAAACCCAAATGGCAAATAAACATATGAAAAAATGCTCAAGTTCCCTGGCAATAAGGGAAATCCAAATTAAAACATCAATGAGGTACCACCTAACGCCAGTAAGACTGGCCCATATGAATAAAAGCACCAACAACACTTGTTGGCGAGGATGCGGGGAAAAGGGAACCCTACTCCACTGCTGGTGGGGCTGCAGGCTGGTACAGCCTCTATGGAAATCAGTATGGAGAACATTCAAACAACTCAAATACAACATACCGTATGACCCAGCAATAGCACTCCTAGGAATATATCCAGAACACTTGTTTTATGAGAAACCAACATGCACTCCTATGTTCATAGCAGCACAATCAGTAATTGCAAAAACATGGAAGCAGCCAAAATGCCCATCAACAGAGGATTGGATAAGAAAGCTATGGTTCATCTACTCCATGGAATACTACTCAGCTATTAAAAAAAACAAAATGCAGTTCTTTGTGGCCAAATGGGCCAAACTGGAAACCATAATGCTAAGGGAAATGAGCCAATCCCAAAAGGTTAAATACCACATGTTTGCCTTAATTTGATATGATGTTATGTATAACAAGTTATGTTATGAATGTTATATGTTGTGTATAAACCAAAATTGAAATGTCAATGAGGTGGTCACAGAAGGTGGATAAGAAATCGCATTTACTTTTACCATATTGGTTACTCATTGCTATGTCAATTAATTCCATAATGATGTAAATTTTTGCTGATGGTATGTTGGAGCTTTTAATTGATTGGGATGATACTCTGCTGGCTCTGTCTTCAGACCAGAGAGGGTATACCTAAGAAGCCGTTGAACTTGACTAGACAATAAGATGCTGGACTCTATGTTTGGTATATGCTTGCAATGGGGGAATCTCAACTGAACTTGAACTGTGGTTATGCAACAAGGTGGAGGAATCCACCATGGTGGGAGGGTTTGGGGAGGGGTGGGGAGAATCCCAGTACCTATGAAACTGTGTCACATAATACAATGTAATTAATGAATTTAAAATAAAATAAAAAAAAAAAAAAAAAGAAACCCGCATGTGGAGCATTCGTTTGTGTGGGATGCTCACCAAGCTTCATTTCAGTCCTAGGCACTCAAAGGGCACTAAGCATAGAGTGTGAAAACTGAGTTTCCTTGAGAGCTGCTTGGAAGCCTGATGGTGTGTGAAGTTAGTGAGCCTAATGGAGTTCTTCTCCCACAAGAACCACTCGGCTGATCCTTCCACAATATGCCCTTCACCAACATGCAGTGTTTGCTTGATTGAATTAGCTCTCACACCAATATTTGTGTCTAGAGCCTTTGCATTGAGGGCTATCTGAGAACGGCTGTGGCGCTGAAGTTGCCTGAGAATGTGGAGTTGGTGGCATGTGAAACCCGCATGTGGAGCATTCGTTTGTGTGGGATGCTCATCAAGCTTCATTTCAGTCCTAGGCACTCAAAGGGCACTAAGCATAGAGTGTGAAAACTAGGTTTTTTTGAGAGCTGCTTGGAAGCCTGATGGTGTGTGAAGTTAGTGAGCCAAATGGAGTTATTCTCTCACAAGAACCACTCGGCTGATCCTTCTTCAATATGACCTTCACCAACATGCAGTGTTTCCTTGATTGAATTAGCTCTCACACCAATATTTGCATCTAGAGCCTTTGCATTGAGGGCTATCTGAAAACGGCTGTGGCGCTGAAGTTGCCTGAGAATGTGGAGTTGGTGGCATGTGAAACCCGCATGTGGAGCATTCGTTTGTGTGGGATGCTCATCAAGGTTCATTTCAGTCCTAAGCACTCAAAGGGCACTAAGCATAGAGTGTGAAAACTGAGTTTCCTTGAGAGCTGCTTGGAAGCCTGATGGTGTGTGAAGTTAGTGAGCCAAATGGAGTTGTTCTCCCACAAGAACCACTCGGCTGATCCTTCTTCAATATGCCCTTCACCAACATGCAGTGTTTCCTTGATTGAATTAGCTCTCACACCAATATTTGCGTCTAGAGCCTTTGCATTGAGGGCTATCTGAAAACGGCTGTGGCATTGAAGTTGCCTGTGAATGTGGAGTTGGTGGCATGTGAAACCCGCATGTGGAGCATTTGTTTGTGTGGGATGCTCACCAAGCTTCATTTCAATCCTAGGCACTCAAAGGGCACTAAGCATAGAGTGTGAAAACTGAGTTTCCTTGAGAGCTGCTTGGAAGCCTGATGGTGTGTGAAGTTAGTGAGCCAAATGGAGTTGTTCTCCCACAAAAACCACTCGGCTGATCCTTCTTCAATATGCCCTTCACCAACATGCACTGTTTCCTTGATTGAATTAGCTCTCACACCAATATTTGCGTCTAGAGCCTTTACATTGAGGGCTATCTGAAAATGGCTGTGGCGCTGAAGTTGCCTGTGAATGTGGAGTTGGTGGCATGTGAAACCCGCATGTGGAGCATTCGTTTGTGTCTGATGCTCACCAAGCTTCATTTCAGTCCTAGGCACTCAAAGGGCACTAAGCATAGAGTGTGAAAACTGAGTTTCCTTGAGAGCTGCTTGGAAGCCTGATGGTGTGTGAAGTTAGTGAGTCAAATGGAGTTGTTCTCCCACAAGAACCACTCGGCTGATCCTTCTTCAATATGCCCTTCACCAACATGCAGTGTTTCCTTGATTGAATTAGCTCTCACACCAATATTTGCGTCTAGAGCCTTTGCATTGAGGGCTATCTGAAAACGGCTGTGGCGCTGAAGTTGCCTCTGAATGTGCAGTTGGTGGCATGTGAAACCCGCATGTGGAGCATTCGTTTGTGTGGGATGCTCTTCCAGGTTCATTCCTAGATAATGCACTCAAAGGGCATTAAGCATAGAGTGTGAAAACTGAGTTTCCTTGAGAGCTCCTCTGAAGCCTGATGGTGTGTGAAGTTAGTGATTTAAATGGAGTTGTTCTCCCACAAGAACCACTCGGCTGATCCTTCTTCAATATGCCTTTCACCAACATGCTGTGTTTCCTTGATTGAATTAGCTCTCACACCAATATTTGCATCTAGAGCCTTTGCATTGAGGGCTATCTGAAAACGGCTGTGGCGCTGAAGTTGCCTGAGAATGTAGAGTTGGTATCATGTGAAACCCGCATGTGGAGCATTCGTTTGTGTGGGATGCTCACCAAGCTTCATTTCAGTCCTAGGCACTCAAAGGGCACTAAGCATAGAGTGTGAAAATTGAGTTTCCTTGAGAGCTGCTTGGAAGCCTGATGGTGTGTGAAGTTAGTGAGCCAAATGGAGTTGTTCTCCCACAAGAACCGCTCGGCTGATCCTTCTTCAATATGCCCTTCACCAACATGCAGTGTTTCCTTGATTGAATTAGCTCTCACACCAATATTTGCGTCTAGAGCCTTTGCATTGAGGGCTATCTGAAAACGGCTGTGGCGCTGAAGTTGCCTGAGAATGTGGAGTTCGTGGCAACTGAAACCCGCATGTGGAGCATTCGTTTGTGTGGGATGCTCTACCAGGTTCATTTCTAGAAAATGCAAACAAAGGGCACTAAGCATAGAGTGTGAAAACCGAGTTTCCTTGAGAGCTGCTTGGAAGCCTGAATGTGTGTGAAGTTAGTGTGCCAAATGGAGTTGTTCTCCCACAAGAACCACTCGGCTGATCCTTCTTCAATATGCCCTTCACCAACATGCAGTGTTTCCTTGATTGAATTAGCTCTCACACCAATATTTGCGTCTAGAGCCTTTGCATTGAGGGCTATCTGAAAACGGCTGTGGCATTGAAGTTGCCTGTGAATGTGGAGTTGGTGGTATGTGAAACCCGCATGTGGAGCATTCGTTTGTGTGTGATACTCACCAAGGTACATTTCTAGATAATGCACTCAAAGGGCACTAAGCATAGAGTGTGAAAACTGAGTTTCCTTGAGAGCTGCTTGGAAGCCTGATGGTGTGTGAAGTTAGTGAGCCAAATGGAGTTGTTCTCCCACAAGAACCACTCGGCTGATCCTTCTTCAATATGCCCTTCACCAACATGCAGTGTTTCCTTGATTGAATTAGCTCTCACACCAATATTTGCATCTAGAGCCTTTGCATTGAGTTCTATCTGAAAACGGCTGTGGCGCTGAAGTTGCCTGAGAATGTGGAGTTGGTGGCATGTGAAACCCGCATGTGGAGCATTCGTTTGTGTGGGATACTCATCAAGGTTCATTTCAGTCCTAAGCACTCAAAGGGCACTAAGCATAGAGTGTGAAAACTGAGTTTCCTTGAGAGCTGCTTGGAAGCCTGATGGTGTGTGAAGTTAGTGAGCCAAATGGAGTTATTCTCCCACAAGAACCACTCGGCTGATCCTTCTTCAATATGCCCTTCACCAACATGCAGTGTTTCCTTGATTGAATTAGCTCTCACACCAATATTTGCGTCTAGAGCCTTTGCATTGAGGGCTATCTGAAAACGGCTGTGGCATTGAAGTTGCCTGTGAATGTGGAGTTGGTGGCATGTGAAACCCGCATGTGGAGCATTTGTTTGTGTGGGATGCTCACCAAGCTTCATTTCAGTCCTAGGCACTCAAAGGGCACTAAGCATAGAGTGTGAAAACTGAGTTTCCTTGAGAGCTGCTTGGAAGCCTGATGGTGTGTGAAGTTAGTGAGCCAAATGGAGTTGTTCTCCCACAAGAACCACTCGGCTGATCCTTCTTCAATATGCCCTTCACCAACATGCAGTGTTTCCTTGATTGAATTAGCTCTCACACCAATATTTGCGTCTAGAGCCTTTGCATTGAGGGCTATCTGAAAACGGCTGTGGCGCTGAAGTTGCCTGTGAATGTGGAGTTGGTGGCATGTGAAACCTGCATGTGGAGCATTTGTTTGTGTGGGATGCTCACCAAGCTTCATTTCAGACCTAGGCACTCAAAGGGCACTAAGCATAGAGTGTGAAAACTGAGTTTCCTTGAGAGCTGCTTGGAAGCCTGATGGTGTGTGAAGTTAGTGAGCCAAATGGAGTTGTACTCCCACAAGAACCACTCAGCTGATCCTTCTTCAATATGCCCTTCACCAACATGCAGTGTTTCCTTGATTGAATTAGCTCTCACAATATTTGCGTCTAGAGCCTTTGCACTGAGGGCTATCTGAAAACGGCTGTGGCGCTGAAGTTGCCTGAGAATGTGGAGTTGGTGGCATGTGAAACCCGCATGTGGAGCATTCGTTTGTGTGGGATGCTTTACCAGGTTCATTCCTAGATAATGCAATCAAAGGGCACTAAGCATAGAGTGTGAAAACTGAGTTTCCTTGAGAGCTGCTTGGAAGCCTGATGGTGTGTGAAGTTAGTGAGCCAAATGGAGTTGTTCTCCCACAAGAACCACTCGGCTGATCCTTCTTCAATATGCCCTTCAGAAACATGCAGTGTTTCCTTGATTGAATTAGCTCTCACACAAATATTTGCATCTAGAGCCTTTGCATTGAGGGCTATCTGAGAACGGCTGTGGCGCTGAAGTTGCCTCAGAATGTGGAGTTGGTGGCATGTGAAACCCGCATGTGGAGCATTCGATTGTCTGGGATGCTCTACCAGGTTCATTTCTAGATAATGCACTCAAAGGGCACTAAGCATAGAGTGTGAAAACTGAGTTTCCTTGAGAGCTGCTTGGAAGCCTGATGGTGTGTGAAGTTAGTGAGCCAAATGGAGTTGTTCTCCCACAAGAACCACTCGGCTGATCCTTCTTCAATATGCCCTTCACCAACATGCAGTGTTTCCTTGATTGAATTAGCTCTCACACCAATATTTGCGTCCAGAGCCTTTGCATTGAGGGCTATCTGAAAACGGCTGTGGCGCTGAAGTTGCCTGAGAATGTGGAGTTGGTGACATGTGAAACCCGCATGTGGAGCATTCGTTTGTGTGGGATGCTCACCAAGCTTCATTTCAGTCCTAGGCACTCAAAGGGCACTAAGCATAGAGTGTGAAAACTGAGTTTCCTTGAGAGCTGCTTGGAAGCCTGATGGTGTGTGAAGTTAGTGGGCCAAATGGAGTTGTTCTCCCACAAGAACCACTCGGTGATCCAACTTCAATATGCCCTTCACCAACATGCAGTGTTTCCTTGATTGAATTAGCTCTCACACCAATATTTGCGTCTAGAGCCTTTGCATTGAGGGCTATCTGAAAACGGCTGTGGCGCTGAAGTTGCCTGTGAATGTGGAGTTGGTGGCATGTGAATCCCGCATGTGGAGCATTCGTTTGTGTGGGATGCTCCACTAGGTTCATTCCTAGATAATGCACTCAAAGGGCACTAAGCATAGTGTGAAAACTGAGTTTCCTTGAGAGCTGCTTGGAAGCCTGATGGTGTGTGAAGTTAGTGAGCCAAATGGAGTTGTTCTCCCACAAGAACCACTCGGCTGATCCTTCTTCAATATGCCCTTCACCAACATGCAGTGTTTCCTTGATTGAATTAGCTCTCACACCAATATTTGCGTCCAGAGCCTTTGCATTGAGGGCTATCTGAAAACGGCTGTGGCGCTGAAGTTGCCTGTGAATGTGGAGTTGGTGGTATGTGAAACCCGCATGTGAAGCATTCGTTTGTGTGGGATGCTCACCAAGTTTCATTTCAGTCCTAGGCACTCAAAGGGCACTAAGCATAGAGTGTGAAAACTGAGTTTCCTTGAGAGCTGCTTGGAAGCCTGATGGTGTGTGAAGTTAGTGAGCCAAATGGAGTTATTCTCCCCCAAGAACCACTCGGTTGATCATTCTTCAATATGCCCTTCATCAACATGCATTGTTTCCGTGATTGAAATAGCTCTCACACCAATATTTGCGTCTAGAGCCTTTGCATTGAGGGCTATCTGAAAACGGCTGTGGCGCTGAAGTTGCCTGTGAATGTGGAGTTGGTGGCATGTGAAACCCGCATGTGGAGCATTCGTTTGTGTGGGATGCTCTACCAGGTTCATTCCTAGATAATGCACTCAAAGGGCACTAAGCATAGAGTGTGAAAACTGAGTTTCCTTGAGAGCTGCTTGGAAGCCTGATGGTGTGTGAAGTTAGTGAGCCAAATGGAGTTGTTCTCCCACAAGAACCACTCGGCTGATCCTTCTTCAATATGCCCTTCACCAACATGCAGTGTTTCCTTGATTGAATTAGCTCTCACACCAATATTTGCGTCTGGAGCCTTTGCATTGAGGGATATCTGAAAACGGCTGTGGCGCTGAAGTTGCCTGTGAATGTGGAGTTTGTGGCATGTGAAACCCGCATGTGGAGCATTCGTTTGTGTGTAATGCTCACCAAGTTCATTTCAGTCCTAGGCACTCATAGGGCACTAAGCATAGAGTGTGAAAACTGAGTTTCCTGGAGAGCTGCTTGGAAGCCTGATGGTGTGTGAAGTTAGTGAGCCAAATGGAGTTGTTCTCCCACAAGAACCACTCGGCTGATCCTTCTTCAATATGCCCTTCATCAACATGCAGTGTTTCCTTGATTGAATTAGCTCTCACACCAATAATTGCGTCTAGAGCCTTTGCATTGAGGGCTATCTGAAAACGGCTGTGGCGCTGAAGTTGCGTGAGAATGTGGAGTTGGTGGCATGTGAAACCCGCATGTGGAGCATTCGTTTGTGTGGGATGCTATACCTGGTTCATTCCTAGATAATGCACTCAAAGGGCACTAAGCATAGAGTGTGAAAACTGAGTTTCCTTGAGAGCTGCTTGGATGCCTGATGGTGTGTGAAGTTAGTGAGTCAAATGGAGTTGTTCTCCCACAAGAACCACTTGGCTGATCCTTCTTCAATATGCCCTTCACCAACATGCTGTGTTTCCTTGATTGAATTAGCTCTCACACCAATATTTGCGTCTAGAGCCTTTGCGTTGAGGGCTATCTGAACACGGCTGTATCGCTGAAGTTGCCTGAGAATGTGGAGTTGGTGGCATGTGAAACCCGCATGTGGAGCATTCGTTTGTGTGGGATGCTCCACTAGGATCATTCCTAGATAATGCACTCAAATGGCACTAAGCATAGAGTTTGAAAACTGAGTTTCCTTGAGAGCTGCTTGGAAGCCTGATGGTGTGTGAAGTTAGTGAGCCAAATGGAGTTGTTCTCCCACAAGAACCACTCGGCTGATCCTTCTTCAATATGCCCTTCACCAACATGCAGTGTTTCCTTGATTGAATTAGCTCTCACACCAATATTTGCGTCTAGATCCTTTGCATTGAGGGCTATCTGAAAACGGCTGTGGCGCTGAAGTTGCCTGTGAATGTGGAGTTGGTGGCATGTGAAACCCGCATGTGGAGCATTCGTTTGTGTGGGATGCTCACCAAGCTTCATTTCAGTCCTAGGCACTCAAAGGGCACTAAGCATAGAGTGTGAAAACTGAGTATCCTTGAGAGCTGCTTGGAAGCCTGATGGTGTGTGAAGTTATTGAGCCAAATGGAGTTGTTCTCCCACAAGAACCACTCGGTTGATCATTCTTCAATATGCCCTTCATCAACATGCATTGCTTCCTTGATTGAAATAGCTCTCACACCAATATTTGCGTCTAGAGCCTTTGCATTGAGGGCTATCTGAAAACGGCTGTGGCGCTGAAGTTGCCTGTGAATGTGGAGTTGGTGGCATGTGAAACCCGCATGTGGAGCATTCGTTTGTGTGGGATGCTCTAGCAGGTTCATTCCTAGATAATGCACTCAAAGGGCACTAAGCATAGAGTGTGAAAACTGAGTTTCCTTGAGAGCTGCTTGGAAGCCTGATGATGTGTGAAGTTAGTGAGCCAAATGGAGTTGTTCTCCCACAAGAACCACTCGGCTAATCCTTCTTCAATATGCCCTTCACCAACATGCAGTGTTTCCTTCATTGAATTAGCTCTCACACCAATATTTGCGTCCAGAGCCTTTGCATTGAGGGCTATCTGAAAACGGCTGTGGCGCTGAAGTTGCCTGTGAATGTGGAGTTGGTGGTATGTGAAACCCGCATGTGAAGCATTCGTTTGTGTGGGATGCTCACCAAGTTTCATTTCAGTCCTAGGCACTCAAAGGGCACTAAGCATAGAGTGTGAAAACTGAGTTTCCTTGAGAGCTGCTTGGAAGCCTGATGGTGTGTGAAGTTAGTGAGCCAAATGGAGTTATTCTCCCCCAAGAACCACTCGGTTGATCATTCTTCAATATGCCCTTCATCAACATGCATTGTTTCCGTGATTGAAATAGCTCTCACACCAATATTTGCGTCTAGAGCCTTTGCATTGAGGGCTATCTGAAAACGGCTGTGGCGCTGAAGTTGCCTGTGAATGTGGAGTTGGTGGCATGTGAAACCCGCATGTGGAGCATTCGTTTGTGTGGGATGCTCTACCAGGTTCATTCCTAGATAATGCACTCAAAGGGCACTAAGCATAGAGTGTGAAAACTGAGTTTCCTTGAGAGCTGCTTGGAAGCCTGATGGAGTGTGAAGTTAGTGAGCCAAATGGAGTTGTTCTCCCACAAGAACCACTCGGCTGATCCTTCTTCAATATGCCCTTCACCAACATGCAGTGTTTCCTTGATTGAATTAGCTCTCACACCAATATTTGCGTCTAGAGCCTTTGCATTGAGGGCTATCTGAAAACGGCTGTGGCGCTGAAGTTGCCTGTGAATGTGGAGTTTGTGGCATGTGAAACCCGCATGTGGAGCATTCGTTTGTGTGTAATGCTCACCAAGTTCATTTCAGTCCTAGGCACTCATAGGGCACTAAGCATAGAGTGTGAAAACTGAGTTTCCTTGCGAGCTGCTTGGAAGCCTGATGGTGTGTGAAGTTAGTGAGCCAAATGGAGTTGTTCTCCCACAAGAACCACTCGGCTGATCCTTCTTCAATATGCCCTTCATCAACATGCAGTGTTTCCTTGATTGAATTAGCTCTCACACCAATATTTGCGTCTAGAGCCTTTGCATTGAGGGCTATCTGAAAACGGCTGTGGCGCTGAAGTTGCGTGAGAATGTGGAGTTGGTGGCATGTGAAACCCGCATGTGGAGCATTCGTTTGTGTGGGATGCTATACCTGGTTCATTCCTAGATAATGCACTCAAAGGGCACTAAGCATAGAGTGTGAAAACTGAGTTTCCTTGAGAGCTGCTTGGATGCCTGATGGTGTGTGAAGTTAGTGAGTCAAATGGAGTTGTTCTCCCACAAGAACCACTCGGCTGATCCTTCTTCAATATGCCCTTCACCAACATGCTGTGTTTCCTTGATTGAATTAGCTCTCACACCAATATTTGCGTCTAGAGCCTTTGCGTTGAGGGCTATCTGAACACGGCTGTATCGCTGAAGTTGCCTGAGAATGTGGAGTTGGTGGCATGTGAAACCCGCATGTGGAGCATTCGTTTGTGTGGGATGCTCCACTAGGATCATTCCTAGATAATGCACTCAAATGGCACTAAGCATAGAGTGTGAAAACTGAGTTTCCTTGAGAGCTGCTTGGAAGCCTGATGGTGTGTGAAGTTAGTGAGCCAAATGGAGTTGTTCTCCCACAAGAACCACTCGGCTGATCCTTCTTCAATATGCCCTTCACCAACATGCAGTGTTTCCTTGATTGAATTAGCTCTCACACCAATATTTGCGTCTAGATCCTTTGCATTGAGGGCTATCTGAAAACGGCTGTGGTATTGAAGTTGCCTGTGAATGTGGAGTTGGTGGCATGTGAAACCCGCATGTGGAGCATTCGTTTGTGTGGGATGCTCACCAAGCTTCATTTCAGTCCTAGGCACTCAAAGGGCACTAAGCATAGAGTGTGAAAACTGAGTTTCCTTGAGAGCTGCTTGGAAGCCTGATGGTGTGTGAAGTTATTGAGCCAAATGGAGTTGTTCTCCCACAAGAACCACTCGGTTGATCATTCTTCAATATGCCCTTCATCAACATGCATTGCTTCCTTGATTGAAATAGCTCTCACACCAATATTTGTATCTAGAGCCTTTGCATTGAGGGCTATCTGAAAACGGCTGTGGCGCTGAAGTTGCCTGTGAATGTGGAGTTGGTGGCATGTGAAACCCGCATGTGGAGCATTCGTTTGTGTGGGATGCTCTAGCAGGTTCATTCCTAGATAATGCACTCAAAGGGCACTAAGCATAGAGTGTGAAAACTGAGTTTCCTTGAGAGTTTCTTGGAAGCCTGATGGTGTGTGAAGTTAGTGATTTAAATGGAGTTGTTCTCCCACAAGAACCACTCGGCTGATCCTTCTTCAATATGCCCTTCACCAACATGCAGTGTTTCCTTGATTGAATTAGCTCTCAGACCAATATTTGCGTCTAGAGCCTTTGCATTGAGGGCTATCTGAAAACAGCTGTGGCACTGAAGTTGCCTGAGAATGTGGAGTTGGTGGCATGTGAAACCCGCATGTGGAGCATTCGTTTTTGTGGGATGCTCACCAAGCTTCATTTCAGTCCAAGGCACTCAAAGGGCACTAAGCATAGAGTGTGAAAACTGAGTTTCCTTGAGAGCTGCTTGGAAGCCTGATGGTGTGTGAAGTTAGTGAGCCAAATGGAGTTGTTCTCCCACAAGAACCACTCGGCTGATCCTTCATCAATATGCCCTTCACCAACATGCAGTGTTTCCTTGATTGAATTAGCTCTCACACCAATGTTTGTGTCTAGAGCCTTTGCATTGAGGGCTATCTGAAAATGGCTGTGGCGCTGAAGTTGCCTGAGAATGTGAGGTTGGTGGCATGTGAAACTCGCATGTGGAGCATTCTTTTGTGTGGGATGCTCTACCAGGTTCATTCCTAGATAATGCACTCAAAGGGCACTAAGCATAGAGTGTGAAAACTGAGTTTCCTGGAGAGCTGCTTGGAAGCCTGATGGTGTGTGAAGTTAGTGAGCCAAATGGAGTTGTTCTCCCATAAGAACCACTCGGTTGATCATTCTTCAATATGCCCTTCATCAACATGCAGTGTTTCCTTGATTGAATTAGCTCTCACACCAATATTTGCGTCTAGAGCCTTTGCATTGAGGGCTATCTGAAAACGGCTGTGGCGCTGAAGTTGCCTGTGAATGTGGAGTTGGTGGCACGTAAAACCTGCATGTGCAGCATTCGTATGTGTGGTATGCTCTACCAGGTTTATTCCTAGATAATGCACTCAAAGGGCACTAAGCATAGAGTGTGAAAACTGAGTTTCCTTGAGAGCTGCTTGGAAGCCTGACGGTGTGTGAAGTTAGTGAGCCAAATGGGGTTGTTCTCCCACAAGAACCACTCGGCTGATCCTTCTTCAATATGCCCTTCACCAACATGCATTGTTTCCTTGATTGAATTAGCTCTCAAACAATATTTGCGTCTAGAGCCTTTGCATTGAGGGCTATCTGAAAATGGCTGTGGCGCTGAAGTTGCCTGTGAAAGTGCAGTTGGTGGCATGTGAAACCCACATGTGGAGCATTCGTTTTTGTGGGATGCTCACCAAGCTTCATTTCAGTCCTAGGCACTCAAAGGGCACTAAGCATAGAGTGTGAAAACTGAGTTTCCTTGAGAGCTGCTTGGAAGCCTGATGGTGTGTGAAGTTAGTGAGCCAAATGGAGTTGTTCTCCCACAAGAACCGCTCGGCTGATCCTTCTTCAATATGCCCTTCACCAACATGCAGTGTTTCCTTGATTGAATTAGCTCTCACACCAATATTTGCGTCTAGAGCCTTTGCATTGAGGGCTATCTGAAAACGGCTGTGGCGCTGAAGTTGCCTGAGAATGTGGAGTTCGTGGCAACTGAAACCCGCATGTGGAGCATTCGTTTGTGTGGGATGCTCTACCAGGTTCATTTCTAGAAAATGCAAACAAAGGGCACTAAGCATAGAGTGTGAAAACTGAGTTTCCTTGAGAGCTGCTTGGAAGCCTGAATGTGTGTGAAGTTAGTGTGCCAAATGGAGTTGTTCTCCCACAAGAACCACTCGGCTGATCCTTCTTCAATATGCCCTTCACCAACATGCAGTGTTTCCTTGATTGAATTAGCTCTCACACCAATATTTGCGTCTAGAGCCTTTGCATTGAGGGCTATCTGAAAACGGCTGTGGCATTGAAGTTGCCTGTGAATGTGGAGTTGGTGGTATGTGAAACCCGCATGTGGAGCATTCGTTTGTGTGTGATACTCACCAAGGTACATTTCTAGATAATGCACTCAAAGGGCACTAAGCATAGAGTGTGAAAACTGAGTTTCCTTGAGAGCTGCTTGGAAGCCTGATGGTGTGTGAAGTTAGTGAGCCAAATGGAGTTGTTCTCCCACAAGAACCACTCGGCTGATCCTTCTTCAATATGCCCTTCACCAACATGCAGTGTTTCCTTGATTGAATTAGCTCTCACACCAATATTTGCATCTAGAGCCTTTGCATTGAGGGCTATCTGAAAACGGCTGTGGCGCTGAAGTTGCCTGAGAATGTGGAGTTGGTGGCATGTGAAACCCGCATGTGGAGCATTCGTTTGTGTGGGATACTCATCAAGGTTCATTTCAGTCCTAAGCACTCAAAGGGCACTAAGCATAGAGTGTGAAAACTGAGTTTCCTTGAGAGCTGCTTGGAAGCCTGATGGTGTGTGAAGTTAGTGAGCCAAATGGAGTTATTCTCCCACAAGAACCACTCGGCTGATCCTTCTTCAATTTGCCCTTCACCAACATGCAGTGTTTCCTTGATTGAATTAGCTCTCACACCAATATTTGCGTCTAGAGCCTTTGCATTGAGGGCTATCTGAAAACGGCTGTGGCATTGAAGTTGCCTGTGAATGTGGAGTTGGTGGCATGTGAAATCCGCATGTGGAGCATTTGTTTGTGTGGGATGCTCACCAAGCTTCATTTCAGTCCTAGGCACTCAAAGGGCACTAAGCATAGAGTGTGAAAACTGAGTTTCCTTGAGAGCTGCTTGGAAGCCTGATGGTGTGTGAAGTTAGTGAGCCAAATGGAGTTGTTCTCCCACAAGAACCACTCGGCTGATCCTTCTTCAATATGCCCTTCACCAACATGCAGTGTTTCCTTGATTGAATTAGCTCTCACACCAATATTTGCGTCTAGAGCCTTTGCATTGAGGGCTATCTGAAAACGGCTGTGGCATTGAAGTTGCCTGTGAATGTGGAGTTGGTGGCATGTGAAACCCGCATGTGGAGCATTTGTTTGTGTGGGATGCTCACCAAGCTTCATTTCAGTCCTAGGCACTCAAAGGGCACTAAGCATAGAGTGTGAATACTGAGTTTCCTTGAGAGCTGCTTGGAAGCCTGATGGTGTGTGAAGTTAGTGAGCCAAATGGAGTTGTACTCCCACAAGAACCACTCGTCTGATCCTTCTTCAATATGCCCTTCACCAACATGCAGTGTTTCCTTGATTGAATTAGCTCTCAAACAATATTTGCGTCTAGAGCCTTTGCACTGAGGGCTATCTGAAAACGGCTGTGGCGCTGAAGTTGCCTGAGAATGTGGAGTTGGTGGCATGTGAAACCCGCATGTGGAGCATTCGTTTGTGTGGGATGCTTTACCAGGTTCATTCCTAGATAATGCAATCAAAGGGCACTAAGCATAGAGTGTGAAAACTGAGTTTCCTTGAGAGCTGCTTGGAAGCCTGATGGTGTGTGAAGTTAGTGAGCCAAATGGAGTTGTTCTCCCACAAGAACCACTCGGCTGATCCTTCTTCAATATGCCCTTCAGAAACATGCAGTGTTTCCTTGATTGAATTAGCTCTCACACAAATATTTGCATCTAGAGCCTTTGCATTGAGGGCTATCTGAGAACGGCTGTGGCGCTGAAGTTGCCTCAGAATGTGGAGTTGGTGGCATGTGAAACCCGCATGTGGAGCATTCGATTGTCTGGGATGCTCTACCAGGTTCATTTCTAGATAATGCACTCAAAGGGCACTAAGCATAGAGTGTGAAAACTGAGTTTCCTTGAGAGCTGCTTGGAAGCCTGATGGTGTGTGAAGTTAGTGAACCAAATGGAGTTGTTGTCCCACAAGAACCACTCGGCTGATCCTTCTTCAATACGCCCTTCACCAACATGCAGTGTTTCCTTGATTGAATTAGCTCTCACACCAATATTTGCGTCTAGAGCCTTTGCATTGAGGGCTATCTGAGAACGGCTGTGGCGTTGAAGTTGCCTGAGAATGTGGAGTTGGTGGCATGTGAAACACGCATGTGGAGCATTCGTTTGTGTGGGATGCTCTACCAGGTTCATTTCTAGATAATGCACTCAAAGGGCACTAAGCATAGAGTGTGAAAACTGAGTTTCCTTGAGAGCTCCTCTGAAGCCTGATGGTATGTGAAGTTAGTGAGCCAAATGGAGTTGTTCTCCCACAAGAACCACTCGGCTGATCCTTCTTCAATATGCCCTTCATCAACATGCAGTGTTTCCTTGATTGAATTAGCTCTCACACCAATATTTGCGTCCAGAGCCTTTGCATTGAGGGCTAGTTGAAAACAGCTGTGGCACTGAAGTTGCCTGTGAATGTGGAGTTGGTAGCATGTGAAACCCGCATGTGGAGCATTCGTTTGTGTGGGATGCTCACCAAGCTTCATTTCAGTCCTAGGCACTCAAAGGGCACTAAGCATAGAGTGTGAAAACTGAGTTTCCTTGAGAGCTGCTTGGAAGCCTGCTGGTTTGTGAAGTTAGTGAGCCAAATGAAGTTGATCTCCCACAAGAACCACTCGGCTGATCCTAAGTCAATATGCCCTTCACCAACATGCAGTGTTTCCTTGATTGAATTAGCTCTCACACCAATATTTGCGTCTAGAGCCTTTGCATTGAGGGCTATCTGAAAACGGCTGTGGCGCTGAAGTTGCCTGAGAATGTGGAGTTGGTGGCATGTGAAACCCGCATGTGGAGCATTCGTTTGTGTGTAATGCTCACCAAGTTCATTTCAGTCCTAGGCACTCATAGGGCACTAAGCATAGAGTGTGAAAACTGAGTTTCCTGGAGAGCTGCTTGGAAGCCTGATGGTGTGTGAAGTTAGTGAGCCAAATGGAGTTATTCTCCCACAAGAACCACTCGGATGATCCTTCTTCAATATGCCCTTCACCAACATGCAGTGTTTCCTTGATTGAATTAGCTCTCACACCAATATTTGTATCTAGAGCCTTTGCATTGAGGGCTATATGAAAACGGCTGTGGCGCTGAAGTTGCCTGAGAATGTGGAGTTGGTGGCATGTGAAACACGCATGTGGAGCATTCGTTTGTGTGGGATGCTCTACCAGGTTCATTTCTAGATAATGCACTCAAAGGGCACTAAGCATAGAGTTTGAAAACTGAGTTTCCTTGAGAGCTGCTTGAAAGCCTGATGGTGTGTGAAGTTAGTGAGCCAAATGGAGTTGTTCTCCCACAAGAACCACTCGGTTGATCCTTCTTCAATATGCCCTTCACCAACATGCAGTGTTTCCTTGATTGAATTAGCTCTCACACCAATATTTGCGTCCAGAGCCTTTGCATTGAGGGCTATCTGAAAACAGCTGTGGCGCTGAAGTTGCCTGTGAATGTGGAGTTGGTGGCATGTGAAACCCGCATGTGGAGCATTCGTTTGTGTGGGATGCTCACCAAGCTTCATTTTAGTCCTAGGCACTCAAAGGGCAGTAAGCATAGAGTGTGAAAACTGAGTTTGCTTGAGAGCTGCTTGGAAGCCTGATGGTGTGTGAAGTTAGTGAGCCAAATGGAGTTGTTCTCCCACAAGAACCACTCGGCTGATCCTTCTTCAATATGCCCTTCACCAACATGCAGTGTTTCCTTGATTGAATTAGCTCTCACATCAATATTTGCGTCTAGAGCCTTTGCATTGAGGGCTATCTGAAAACGGCTGTGGCGCTGAAGTTGCCTGTGAATGTGGAGTTGGTGGCATGTGAAACCCGCATGTGGAGCATTCGTTTGTGTGGGATGCTCACCAAGTTCATTTCAGTCCTAGGCACTCATAGGGCACTAAGCATAGAGTGTGAAAACTGAGTTTCCTGGAGAGCTGCTTGGAAGCCTGATGGTGTGTGAATTTAGTGAGCCAAATGGAGTTATTCTCCCACAAGAACCACTCGGCTGATCCTTCTTCAATATGCCTTTCACCAACATGCAGTGTTTCCTTGATTGAATTAGCTCTCACAACAATATTTGTGTCTAGAGCCTTTGCATTGAGGGCTATATGAAAACGGCTGTGGCGCTGAAGTTGCCTGTGAATGTGGAGTTGGTGGCATGTGAAACACGCATGTGGAGCATTCGTTTGTGTGGGATGCTCTACCAGGTTCATTTCTAGATAATGCATTCAAAGGGCACTAAGCATAGAGTGTGAAAACTGAGTTTCCTTGAGAGCTGCTTGGAAGCCTGATGGTGTGTGAAGTTAGTGAGCCAAATGGAGTTGTTGTCCCACAAGAACCACTCGGCTGATCCTTCTTCAATACGCCCTTCACCAACATGCAGTGTTTCCTTGATTGAATTAGCTCTCACACCAATATTTGCGTCTAGAGCCTTTGCATTGAGGGCTATCTGAGAACGGCTGTGGCGTTGAAGTTGCCTGAGAATGTGGAGTAGGTGGCATGTGAAACACGCATGTGGAGCATTCGTTTGTGTGGGATGCTCTACCAGGTTCATTTCTAGATAATGCACTCAAAGGGCACTAAGCATAGAGTGTGAAAACTGAGTTTCCTTGAGAGCTCCTCTGAAGCCTGATGGTATGTGAAGTTAGTGAGCCAAATGGAGTTGTTCTCCCACAAGAACCACTCGGCTGATCCTTCTTCAATATGCCCTTCATCAACATGCAGTGTTTCCTTGATTGAATTAGCTCTCACACCAATATTTGCGTCCAGAGCCTTTGCATTGAGGGCTAGTTGAAAACAGCTGTGGCACTGAAGTTGCCTGTGAATGTGGAGTTGGTGGCATGTGAAACCCGCATGTGGAGCATTCGTTTGTGTGGGATGCTCACCAAGCTTCATTTCAGTCCTAGGCACTCAAAGGGCACTAAGCATAGAGTGTGAAAACTGAGTTTCCTTGAGAGCTGCTTGGAAGCCTGCTGGTTTGTGAAGTTAGTGAGCCAAATGAAGTTGATCTCCCACAAGAACCACTCGGCTGATCCTACGTCAATATGCCCTTCACCAACATGCAGTGTTTCCTTGATTGAATTAGCTCTCACACCAATATTTGCGTCTAGAGCCTTTGCATTGAGGGCTATCTGAAAACGGCTGTGGCGCTGAAGTTGCCTGAGAATGTGGAGTTGGTGGCATGTGAAACCCGCATGTGGAGCATTCGTTTGTGTGTAATGCTCACCAAGTTCATTTCAGTCCTAGGCACTCATAGGGCACTAAGCATAGAGTGTGAAAACTGAGTTTCCTGGAGAGCTGCTTGGAAGCCTGATGGTGTGTGAAGTTAGTGAGCCAAATGGAGTTATTCTCCCACAAGAACCACTCGGATGATCCTTCTTCAATATGCCCTTCACCAACATGCAGTGTTTCCTTGATTGAATTAGCTCTCACACCAATATTTGTGTCTAGAGCCTTTGCATTGAGGGCTATATGAAAACGGCTGTGGCGCTGAAGTTGCCTGAGAATGTGGAGTTGGTGGCATGTGAAACCCGCATGTGGAGCATTCGTTTGTGTGGGATGCTCTACCAGGTTCATTTCTAGATAATGCACTCAAAGGGCACTAAGCATAGAGTTTGAAAACTGAGTTTCCTTGAGAGCTGCTTGAAAGCCTGATGGTGTGTGAAGTTAGTGAGCCAAATGGAGTTGTTCTCCCACAAGAACCACTCGGTTGATCCTTCTTCAATATGCCCTTCACCAACATGCAGTGTTTCCTTGATTGAATTAGTTCTCACACCAATATTTGCGTCCAGAGCCTTTGCATTGAGGGCTATCTGAAAACAGCTGTGGCGCTGAAGTTGCCTGTGAATGTGGAGTTGGTGGCATGTGAAACCCGCATGTGGAGCATTCGTTTGTGTGGGATGCTCACCAAGCTTCATTTTAGTCCTAGGCACTCAAAGGGCAGTAAGCATAGAGTGTGAAAACTGAGTTTGCTTGAGAGCTGCTTGGAAGCCTGATGGTGTGTGAAGTTAGTGAGCCAAATGGAGTTGTTCTCCCACAAGAACCACTCGGCTGATCCTTCTTCAATATGTCCTTCACCAACATGCAGTGTTTCCTTGATTGAATTAGCTCTCACATCAATATTTGCGTCTAGAGCCTTTGCATTGAGGGAAATCTGAAAACGGCTGTGGCGCTGAAGTTGCCTGTGAATGTGGAGTTGGTGGCATGTGAAACCCGCATGTGGAGCATTCGTTTGTGTGGGATGCTCACCAAGTTCATTTCATTCCTAGGCACTCATAGGGCACTAAGCATAGAGTGTGAAAACTGAGTTTCCTGGAGAGCTGCTTGGAAGCCTGATGGTGTGTGAATTTAGTGAGCCAAATGGAGTTATTCTCCCACAAGAACCACTCGGCTGATCCTTCTTCAATATGCCTTTCACCAACATGCAGTGTTTCCTTGATTGAATTAGCTCTCACAACAATATTTGTGTCTAGAGCCTTTGCATTGAGGGCTATATGAAAACGGCTGTGGCGCTGAAGTTGCCTGTGAATGTGGAGTTGGTGGCATGTGAAACACGCATGTGGAGCATTCGTTTGTGTGGGATGCTCTACCAGGTTCATTTCTAGATAATGCACTCAAAGGGCACTAAGCATAGAGTGTGAAAACTGAGTTTCCTTGAGAGCTGCTTGGAAGCCTGATGGTGTGTGAAGTTAGTGAGCCAAATGGAGTTGTTCTCCCACAAGAACCACTCGGCTGATCCTTCTTCAATATGCCCTTCACCAACATGCAGTGTTTCCTTGATTGAATTAGCTCTCACACCAATATTTGCGTCCAGAGCCTTTGCATTGAGGGCTATCTGAAAACAGCTGTGGCACTGAAGTTGCCTGAGAATGTGGAGTTGGTGACATGTGAAACCCGCATGTGGAGCATTCGTTTGTGTGGGATGCTCTACCAGCTTCATTTCAGTCCTAGGCACTCAAAGGGCACTAAGCATAGAGTGTGAAAACTGAGTTTCCTTGAGAGCTGCTTGGAAGCCTGATGGTGTGTGAAGTTAGTGAGCCAAATGGAGTTATTCTCCCACAAGAACCACTCGGATGATCCTTCTTCAATATGCCCTTCACCAACATGCAGTGTTTCCTTGATTGAATTAGCTCTCACACCAATATTTGTGTCTAGAGCCTTTGCATTGAGGGCTATATGAAAACGGCTGTGGCGCTGAAGTTGCCTGAGAATGTGGAGTTGGTGGTATGTGAAACACGCATGTGGAGCATTCGTTTGTGTGGGATGCTCTACCAGGTTCATTTCTAGATAATGCACTCAAAGGGCACTAAGCATAGAGTTTGAAAACTGAGTTTCCTTGAGAGCTGCTTGAAAGCCTGATGGTGTGTGAAGTTAGTGAGCCAAATGGAGTTGTTCTCCCACAAGAACCACTCGGTTGATCCTTCTTCAATATGCCTTTCACCAACATGCAGTGTTTCCTTGATTGAATTAGCTCTCACACCAATATTTGCGTCCAGAGCCTTTGCATTGAGGGCTATCTGAAAACAGCTGTGGCGCTGAAGTTGCCTGTGAATGTGGAGTTGGTGGCATGTGAAACCCGCATGTGGAGCATTCGTTTGTGTGGGATGCTCACCAAGCTTCATTTTAGTCCTAGGCACTCAAAGGGCACTAAGCATAGAGTGTGAAAACTGAGTTTGCTTGAGAGCTGCTTGGAAGCCTGATGGTGTGTGAAGTTAGTGAGCCAAATGGAGTTGTTC
>NW_026697460.1:0-42677 GCF_030435755.1 Ochotona princeps | reverse complement strand
TAAGAACCACTCGGCTGATCCTTCTTCAATATGCCCTTCACCAACATGCAGTGTTTCCTTGATTGAATTAGCTCTCACACCAATATTTGCGTCTAGAGCCTTTGCATTGAGGGCTATTTGAAAACGGCTGTGGCGCTGAAGTTGCCTGTGAATGTGGAGTTGGTGGCATGTGAAACCCGCATGTGGAGCATTCGTTTGTGTGGGATGCTCTACCAGGTTCATTCTAGATAATGCACTCAAAGGGCACTAAGCATAGAGTGTGAAAACTGAGTTTCCTTGAGAGCTGCTTGGAAGCCTGATGGTGTGTGAAGTTAGTGAGCCAAATGGAGTTGTTCTCCCACAAGAACCACTCGGCTGATCCTTCTTCAATATGCCCTTCACCAACATGCAGTGTTTCCTTGATTGAATTAGCTCTCACACCAATATTTGCGTCTAGAGCCTTTGCATTGAGGGCTATTTGAAAACGGCTGTGGCGCTGAAGTTGCCTGTGAATGTGGAGTTGGTGGCATGTGAAACCCGCATGTGGAGCATTCGTTTGTGTGGGATGCTCTACCAGGTTCATTCCTAGATAATGCACTCAAAGGGCACTAAGCATAGAGTGTGAAAACTGAGTTTCCTTGAGAGCTGCTTGGAAGCCTGATGGTGTGTGAAGTTAGTGAGCCAAATGGAGTTGTTCTCCCACAAGAACCACTCGGCTGATCCTTCTTCAATATGCCCTTCACCAACATGCAGTGTTTCCTTGATTGAATTAGCTCTCACACCAATATTTGCGTCTAGAGCCTTTGCATTGAGGGCTATCTGAAAACGGCTGTGGCGCTGAAGTTGCCTGTGAATGTGGAGTTGGTGGCATGTGAAACCCGCATGTGGAGCATTCGTTTGTGTGGGATGCTCTACCAGGTTCATTCCTAGATAATGCACTCAAAGGGCACTAAGCATACAGTGTGAAAACTGAGTTTCCTTGAGAGCTGCTTGGAAGCCTGATGGTGTGTGAAGTTAGTGAGCCAAATGGAGTTGTTCTCCCACAAGAACCACTCGGCTGATCCTTCTTCAATATGCCCTTCACCAACATGCAGTGTTTCCTTGATTGAATTAGCTCTCACACCAATATTTGCGTCTAGAGCCTTTGCATTGAGGGCTATCTGAAAACGGCTGTGGCGCTGAAGTTGCCTGTGAATGTGGAGTTGGTGGCATGTGAAACCCGCATGTGGAGCATTCGTTTGTGTGGGATGCTCTACCAGGTTCATTCCTAGATAATGCACTCAAAGGGCACTAAGCATGGAGTGTGAAAACTGAGTTTCCTTGAGAGCTGCTTGGAAGCCTGGTGTGTGAAGTTAGTGAGCCAAATGGAGTTGTTCTCCCACAAGAACCACTCGGCTGATCCTTCTTCAATATGCCCTTCACCAACATGCAGTGTTTCCTTGATTGAATTAGCTCTCACACCAATATTTGCGTCTAGAGCCTTTGCATTGAGGGCTATCTGAAAACGGCTGTGGCGCTGAAGTTGCCTGTGAATGTGGAGTTGGTGGCATGTGAAACCCGCATGTGGAGCATTCGTTTGTGTGGGATGCTCTACCAGGTTCATTCCCTAGATAATGCACTCAAAGGGCACTAAGCATACGAGTGTGAAAACTGAGTTTCCTTGAGAGCTGCTTGGAAGCCTGATGGTGTGTGAAGTTAGTGAGCCAAATGGAGTTGTTCTCCCACAAGAACCACTCGGCTGATCCTTCTTCAATATGCCCTTCACCAACATGCAGTGTTTCCTTGATTGAATTAGCTCTCACACCAATATTTGCGTCTAGAGCCTTTGCATTGAGGGCTATCTGAAAACGGCTGTGGCGCTGAAGTTGCCTGTGAATGTGGAGTTGGTGGCATGTGAAACCCGCATGTGGAGCATTCGTTTGTGTGGGATGCTCTACCAGGATCATTCTAGCTAAGCCACTCAAAGGGCACTAAGCATAGAGTGTGAAAACTGAGTTTCCTTGAGAGCTGCTTGGAAGCCTGATGGTGTGTGAAGTTAGTGAGCCAAATGGAGTTGTTCTCCCACAAGAACCACTCGGCTGATCCTTCTTCAATATGCCCTTCACCAACATGCAGTGTTTCCTTGATTGAATTAGCTCTCACACCAATATTTGCGTCTAGAGCCTTTGCATTGAGGGCTATCTGAAAATGGCTGTGGCGCTGAAGTTGCCTGTGAATGTGGAGTTGGTGGCATGTGAAACCCGCATGTGGAGCATTCGTTTGTGTGGGATGCTCTACCAGGTTCATTCCTAGATAATGCACTCAAAGGGCACTAAGCATAGAGTGTGAAAACTGAGTTTCCTTGAGAGCTGCTTGGAAGCCTGATGGTGTGTGAAGTTAGTGAGCCAAATGGAGTTGTTCTCCCACAAGAACCACTCGGCTGATCCTTCTTCAATATGCCCTTCACCAACATGCAGTGTTTCCTTGATTGAATTAGCTCTCACACCAATATTTGCGTCTAGAGCCTTTGCATTGAGGGCTATCTGAAAACGGCTGTGGCGCTGAAGTTGCCTGTGAATGTGGAGTTGGTGGCATGTGAAACCCGCATGTGGAGCATTCGTTTGTGTGGGATGCTCTACCAGGTTCATTTCAGTCCTAGCCATACAAAGGGCACTAAGCATAGAGTGTGAAAACTGAGTTTCCTTGAGAGCTGCTTGGAAGCCTGATGGTGTGTGAAGTTAGTGAGCCAAATGGAGTTGTTCTCCCACAAGAACCACTCGGCTGATCCTTCTTCAATATGCCCTTCACCAACATGCAGTGTTTCCTTGATTGAATTAGCTCTCACACCAATATTTGCGTCTAGAGCCTTTGCATTGAGGGCTATTTGAAAACGGCTGTGGCGCTGAAGTTGCCTGTGAATGTGGAGTTGGTGGCATGTGAAACCCGCATGTGGAGCATTCGTTTGTGTGGGATGCTCTACCAGGTTCATTCCTAGATAATGCACTCAAAGGGCACTAAGCATAGAGTGTGAAAACTGAGTTTCCTTGAGAGCTGCTTGGAAGCCTGATGGTGTGTGAAGTTAGTGAGCCAAATGGAGTTGTTCTCCCACAAGAACCACTCGGCTGATCCTTCTTCAATATGCCCTTCACCAACATGCAGTGTTTCCTTGATTGAATTAGCTCTCACACCAATATTTGCGTCTAGAGCCTTTGCATTGAGGGCTATCTGAAAACGGCTGTGGCGCTGAAGTTGCCTGTGAATGTGGAGTTGGTGGCATGTGAAACCCGCATGTGGAGCATTCGTTTGTGTGGGATGCTCTACCAGGTTCATTTCAGTCCTAGCCATACAAAGGGCACTAAGCATAGAGTGTGAAAACTGAGTTTCCTTGAGAGCTGCTTGGAAGCCTGATGGTGTGTGAAGTTAGTGAGCCAAATGGAGTTGTTCTCCCACAAGAACCACTCGGCTGATCCTTCTTCAATATGCCCTTCACCAACATGCAGTGTTTCCTTGATTGAATTAGCTCTCACACCAATATTTGCGTCTAGAGCCTTTGCATTGAGGGCTATTGAAAACGGCTGTGGCGCTGAAGTTGCCTGTGAATGTGGAGTTGGTGGCATGTGAAACCCGCATGTGGAGCATTCGTTTGTGTGGGATGCTCTACCAGGTTCATTCCTAGATAATGCACTCAAAGGGCACTAAGCATAGAGTGTGAAAACTGAGTTTCCTTGAGAGCTGCTTGGAAGCCTGATGGTGTGTGAAGTTAGTGAGCCAAATGGAGTTGTTCTCCCACAAGAACCACTCGGCTGATCCTTCTTCAATATGCCCTTCACCAACATGCAGTGTTTCCTTGATTGAATTAGCTCTCACACCAATATTTGCGTCTAGAGCCTTTGCATTGAGGGCTATCTGAAAACGGCTGTGGCGCTGAAGTTGCCTGTGAATGTGGAGTTGGTGGCATGTGAAACCCGCATGTGGAGCATTCGTTTGTGTGGGATGCTCTACCAGGTTCATTCCTAGATAATGCACTCAAAGGGCACTAAGCATGGAGTGTGAAAACTGAGTTTCCTTGAGAGCTGCTTGGAAGCCTGATGGTGTGTGAAGTTAGTGAGCCAAATGGAGTTGTTCTCCCACAAGAACCACTCGGCTGATCCTTCTTCAATATGCCCTTCACCAACATGCAGTGTTTCCTTGATTGAATTAGCTCTCACACCAATATTTGCGTCTAGAGCCTTTGCATTGAGGGCTATCTGAAAACGGCTGTGGCGCTGAAGTTGCCTGTGAATGTGGAGTTGGTGGCATGTGAAACCCGCATGTGGAGCATTCGTTTGTGTGGGATGCTCTACCAGGTTCATTTCAGTCCTAGCCATACAAAGGGCACTAAGCATAGAGTGTGAAAACTGAGTTTCCTTGAGAGCTGCTTGGAAGCCTGATGGTGTGTGAAGTTAGTGAGCCAAATGGAGTTGTTCTCCCACAAGAACCACTCGGCTGATCCTTCTTCAATATGCCCTTCACCAACATGCAGTGTTTCCTTGATTGAATTAGCTCTCACACCAATATTTGCGTCTAGAGCCTTTGCATTGAGGGCTATTTGAAAACGGCTGTGGCGCTGAAGTTGCCTGTGAATGTGGAGTTGGTGGCATGTGAAACCCGCATGTGGAGCATTCGTTTGTGTGGGATGCTCTACCAGGTTCATTCCTAGATAATGCACTCAAAGGGCACTTAAGCATAGAGTGTGAAAACTGAGTTTCCTTGAGAGCTGCTTGGAAGCCTGATGGTGTGTGAAGTTAGTGAGCCAAATGGAGTTGTTCTCCCACAAGAACCACTCGGCTGATCCTTCTTCAATATGCCCTTCACCAACATGCAGTGTTTCCTTGATTGAATTAGCTCTCACACCAATATTTGCGTCTAGAGCCTTTGCATTGAGGGCTATTTGAAAACGGCTGTGGCGCTGAAGTTGCCTGTGAATGTGGAGTTGGTGGCATGTGAAACCCGCATGTGGAGCATTCGTTTGTGTGGGATGCTCTACCAGGTTCATTCCTAGATAATGCACTCAAAGGGCACTAAGCATAGAGTGTGAAAACTGAGTTTCCTTGAGAGCTGCTTGGAAGCCTGATGGTGTGTGAAGTTAGTGAGCCAAATGGAGTTGTTCTCCCACAAGAACCACTCGGCTGATCCTTCTTCAATATGCCCTTCACCAACATGCAGTGTTTCCTTGATTGAATTAGCTCTCACACCAATATTTGCGTCTAGAGCCTTTGCATTGAGGGCTATCTGAAAACGGCTGTGGCGCTGAAGTTGCCTGTGAATGTGGAGTTGGTGGCATGTGAAACCCGCATGTGGAGCATTCGTTTGTGTGGGATGCTCTACCAGGTTCATTCCTAGATAATGCACTCAAAGGGCACTAAGCATGGAGTGTGAAAACTGAGTTTCCTTGAGAGCTGCTTGGAAGCCTGATGGTGTGTGAAGTTAGTGAGCCAAATGGAGTTGTTCTCCCACAAGAACCACTCGGCTGATCCTTCTTCAATATGCCCTTCACCAACATGCAGTGTTTCCTTGATTGAATTAGCTCTCACACCAATATTTGCGTCTAGAGCCTTTGCATTGAGGGCTATCTGAAAACGGCTGTGGCGCTGAAGTTGCCTGTGAATGTGGAGTTGGTGGCATGTGAAACCCGCATGTGGAGCATTCGTTTGTGTGGGATGCTCTACCAGGTTCATTTCAGTCCTAGCCATACAAAGGGCACTAAGCATAGAGTGTGAAAACTGAGTTTCCTTGAGAGCTGCTTGGAAGCCTGATGGTGTGTGAAGTTAGTGAGCCAAATGGAGTTGTTCTCCCACAAGAACCACTCGGCTGATCCTTCTTCAATATGCCCTTCACCAACATGCAGTGTTTCCTTGATTGAATTAGCTCTCACACCAATATTTGCTGTCTAGAGCCTTTGCATTGAGGGCTATCTGAAAACGGCTGTGGCGCTGAAGTTGCCTGTGAATGTGGAGTTGGTGGCATGTGAAACCCGCATGTGGAGCATTCGTTTGTGTGGGATGCTCTACCAGGTTCATTCCTAGATAATGCACTCAAAGGGCACTAAGCATAGAGTGTGAAAACTGAGTTTCCTTGAGAGCTGCTTGGAAGCCTGATGGTGTGTGAAGTTAGTGAGCCAACTGGAGTTGTTCTCCCACAAGAACCACTCGGCTGATCCTTCTTCAATATGCCCCTTCACCAACATGCAGTGTTTCCTTGATTGAATTAGCTCTCACACCAATATTTGCGTCTAGAGCCTTTGCATTGAGGGCTATCTGAAAACGGCTGTGGCGCTGAAGTTGCCTGTGAATGTGGAGTTGGTGGCATGTGAAACCCGCATGTGGAGCATTCGTTTGTGTGGGATGCTCTACCAGGTTCATTCCTAGATAATGCACTCAAAGGGCACTAAGCATAGAGTGTGAAAACTGAGTTTCCTTGAGAGCTGCTTGGAAGCCTGATGGTGTGTGAAGTTAGTGAGCCAAATGGAGTTGTTCTCCCACAAGAACCACTCGGCTGATCCTTCTTCAATATGCCCTTCACCAACATGCAGTGTTTCCTTGATTGAATTAGCTCTCACACCAATATTTGCGTCTAGAGCCTTTGCATTGAGGGCTACCTGAAAACGGCTGTGGCGCTGAAGTTGCCTGTGAATGTGGAGTTGGTGGCATGTGAAACCCGCATGTGGAGCATTCGTTTGTGTGGGATGCTCTACCAGGTTCATTCCTAGATAATGCACTCAAAGGGCACTAAGCATAGAGTGTGAAAACTGAGTTTCCTTGAGAGCTGCTTGGAAGCCTGATGGTGTGTGAAGTTAGTGAGCCAAATGGAGTTGTTCTCCCACAAGAACCACTCGGCTGATCCTTCTTCAATATGCCCTTCACCAACATGCAGTGTTTCCTTGATTGAATTAGCTCTCACACCAATATTTGCGTCTAGAGCCTTTGCATTGAGGGCTATCTGAAAACGGCTGTGGCGCTGAAGTTGCCTGTGAATGTGGAGTTGGTGGCATGTGAAACCCGCATGTGGAGCATTCGTTTTTGTGGGATGCTCTACCAGGTTCATTTCAGTCCTAGCCATACAAAGGGCACTAAGCATAGAGTGTGAAAACTGAGTTTCCTTGAGAGCTGCTTGGAAGCCTGATGGTGTGTGAAGTTAGTGAGCCAAATGGAGTTGTTCTCCCACAAGAACCACTCGGCTGATCCTTCTTCAATATGCCCTTCACCAACATGCAGTGTTTCCTTGATTGAATTAGCTCTCACACCAATATTTGCGTCTAGAGCCTTTGCATTGAGGGCTATCTGAAAACGGCTGTGGCGCTGAAGTTGCCTGTGAATGTGGAGTTGGTGGCATGTGAAACCCGCATGTGGAGCATTCGTTTGTGTGGGATGCTGACCAACCTTCATTTCAGTCCTAGGTACACAAAGGGCACTAAGCATAGAGTGTGAAAACTGAGTTTCCTTGAGAGCTGCTTGGAAGCCTGATGGTGTGTGAAGTTAGTGAGCCAAATGGAGTTGTTCTCCCACAAGAACCACTCGGCTGATCCTTCTTCAATATGCCCTTCACCAACATGCAGTGTTTCCTTGATTGAATTAGCTCTCACACCAATATTTGCGTCTAGAGCCTTTGCATTGAGGGCTATCTGAAAACGGCTGTGGCGCTGAAGTTGCCTGTGAATGTGGAGTTGGTGGCATGTGAAACCCGCATGTGGAGCATTCGTTTGTGTGGGATGCTCTACCAGGTTCATTCCTAGATAATGCACTCAAAGGGCACTAAACATAGAGTGTGAAAACTGAGTTTCCTTGAGAGCTGCTTGGAAGCCTGATGGTGTGTGAAGTTAGTGAGCCAAATGGAGTTGTTCTCCCACAAGAACCACTCGGCTGATCCTTCTTCAATATGCCCTTCACCAACATGCAGTGTTTCCTTGATTGAATTAGCTCTCACACCAATATTTGCGTCTAGAGCCTTTGCATTGAGGGCTATCTGAAAACGGCTGTGGCGCTGAAGTTGCCTGTGAATGTGGAGTTGGTGGCATGTGAAACCCGCATGTGGAGCATTCGTTTGTGTGGGATGCTCTACCAGGTTCATTCCTAGATAATGCACTCAAAGGGCACTAAGCATAGAGTGTGAAAACTGAGTTTCCTTGAGAGCTGCTTGGAAGCCTGATGGTGTGTGAAGTTAGTGAGCCAAATGGAGTTGTTCTCCCACAAGAACCACTCGGCTGATCCTTCTTCAATATGCCCTTCACCAACATGCAGTGTTTCCTTGATTGAATTAGCTCTCACACCAATATTTGCGTCTAGAGCCTTTGCATTGAGGGCTACCTGAAAACGGCTGTGGCGCTGAAGTTGCCTGTGAATGTGGAGTTGGTGGCATGTGAAACCCGCATGTGGAGCATTCGTTTGTGTGGGATGCTCTACCAGGTTCATTCCTAGATAATGCACTCAAAGGGCACTAAGCATAGAGTGTGAAAACTGAGTTTCCTTGAGAGCTGCTTGGAAGCCTGATGGTGTGTGAAGTTAGTGAGCCAAATGGAGTTGTTCTCCCACAAGAACCACTCGGCTGATCCTTCTTCAATATGCCCTTCACCAACATGCAGTGTTTCCTTGATTGAATTAGCTCTCACACCAATATTTGCGTCTAGAGCCTTTGCATTGAGGGCTATCTGAAAACTGCTGTGGCGCTGAAGTTGCCTGTGAATGTGGAGTTGGTGGCATGTGAAACCCGCATGTGGAGCATTCGTTTTTGTGGGATGCTCTACCAGGTTCATTTCAGTCCTAGCCATACAAAGGGCACTAAGCATAGAGTGTGAAAACTGAGTTTCCTTGAGAGCTGCTTGGAAGCCTGATGGTGTGTGAAGTTAGTGAGCCAAATGGAGTTGTTCTCCCACAAGAACCACTCGGCTGATCCTTCTTCAATATGCCCTTCACCAACATGCAGTGTTTCCTTGATTGAATTAGCTCTCACACCAATATTTGCGTCTAGAGCCTTTGCATTGAGGGCTATCTGAAAACGGCTGTGGCGCTGAAGTTGCCTGTGAATGTGGAGTTGGTGGCATGTGAAACCCGCATGTGGAGCATTCGTTTGTGTGGGATGCTGACCAACCTTCATTTCAGTCCTAGGTACACAAAGGGCACTAAGCATAGAGTGTGAAAACTGAGTTTCCTTGAGAGCTGCTTGGAAGCCTGATGGTGTGTGAAGTTAGTGAGCCAAATGGAGTTGTTCTCCCACAAGAACCACTCGGCTGATCCTTCTTCAATATGCCCTTCACCAACATGCAGTGTTTCCTTGATTGAATTAGCTCTCACACCAATATTTGCGTCTAGAGCCTTTGCATTGAGGGCTATCTGAAAACGGCTGTGGCGCTGAAGTTGCCTGTGAATGTGGAGTTGGTGGCATGTGAAACCCGCATGTGGAGCATTCGTTTGTGTGGGATGCTCTACCAGGTTCATTCCTAGATAATGCACTCAAAGGGCACTAAAGCATAGAGTGTGAAAACTGAGTTTCCTTGAGAGCTGCTTGGAAGCCTGATGGTGTGTGAAGTTAGTGAGCCAAATGGAGTTGTTCTCCCACAAGAACCACTCGGCTGATCCTTCTTCAATATGCCCTTCACCAACATGCAGTGTTTCCTTGATTGAATTAGCTCTCACACCAATATTTGCGTCTAGAGCCTTTGCATTGAGGGCTATCTGAAAACGGCTGTGGCGCTGAAGTTGCCTGTGAATGTGGAGTTGGTGGCATGTGAAACCCGCATGTGGAGCATTCGTTTTGTGGGATGCTCTACCAGGTTCATTTCTAGTCCTAGCCATACAAAGGGCACTAAGCATAGAGTGTGAAAACTGAGTTTCCTTGAGAGCTGCTTGGAAGCCTGATGGTGTGTGAAGTTAGTGAGCCAAATGGAGTTGTTCTCCCACAAGAACCACTCGGCTGATCCTTCTTCAATATGCCCTTCACCAACATGCAGTGTTTCCTTGATTGAATTAGCTCTCACACCAATATTTGTGTCTAGAGCCTTTGCATTGAGGGCTATCTGAAAACGGCTGTGGCGCTGAAGTTGCCTGTGAATGTGGAGTTGGTGGCATGTGAAACCCGCATGTGGAGCATTCGTTTGTGTGGGATGCTCTACCAGGTTCATTCCTAGATAATGCACTCAAAGGGCACTAAGCATAGAGTGTGAAAACTGAGTTTCCTTGAGAGCTGCTTGGAAGCCTGATGGTGTGTGAAGTTAGTGAGCCAACTGGAGTTGTTCTCCCACAAGAACCACTCGGCTGATCCTTCTTCAATATGCCCTTCACCAACATGCAGTGTTTCCTTGATTGAATTAGCTCTCACACCAATATTTGCGTCTAGAGCCTTTGCATTGAGGGCTATCTGAAAACGGCTGTGGCGCTGAAGTTGCCTGTGAATGTGGAGTTGGTGGCATGTGAAACCCGCATGTGGAGCATTCGTTTGTGTGGGATGCTCTACCAGGTTCATTCCTAGATAATGCACTCAAAGGGCACTAAGCATAGAGTGTGAAAACTGAGTTTCCTTGAGAGCTGCTTGGAAGCCTGATGGTGTGTGAAGTTAGTGAGCCAAATGGAGTTGTTCTCCCACAAGAACCACTCGGCTGATCCTTTCTTTCAATATGCCCTTCACCAACATGCAGTGTTTCCTTGATTGAATTAGCTCTCACACCAATATTTGCGTCTAGAGCCTTTGCATTGAGGGCTATCTGAAAACGGCTGTGGCGCTGAAGTTGCCTGTGAATGTGGAGTTGGTGGCATGTGAAACCCGCATGAGGAGCATTCGTTTGTGTGGGATGCTCTACCAGGTTCATTCCTAGATAATGCACTCAAAGGGCACTAAGCATAGAGTGTGAAAACTGAGTTTCCTTGAGAGCTACTTGGAAGCCTGATGGTGTGTGAAGTTAGTGAGCCAAATGGAGTTGTTCTCCCACAAGAACCACTCGGCTGATCCTTCTTCAATATGCCCTTCACCAACATGCAGTGTTTCCTTGATTGAATTAGCTCTCACACCAATATTTGCGTCTAGAGCCTTTGCATTGAGGGCTATCTGAAAACGGCTGTGGCGCTGAAGTTGCCTGTGAATGTGGAGTTGGTGGCATGTGAAACCCGCATGTGGAGCATTCGTTTGTGTGGGATGCTCTACCAGGTTCATTCCTAGATAATGCACTCAAAGGGCACTAAGCATAGAGTGTGAAAACTGAGTTTCCTTGAGAGCTGCTTGGAAGCCTGATGGTGTGTGAAGTTAGTGAGCCAAATGGAGTTGTTCTCCCACAAGAACCACTCGGCTGATCCTTCTTCAATATGCCCTTCACCAACATGCAGTGTTTCCTTGATTGAATTAGCTCTCACACCAATATTTGCGTCTAGAGCCTTTGCATTGAGGGCTATCTGAAAACGGCTGTGGCGCTGAAGTTGCCTGTGAATGTGGAGTTGGTGGCATGTGAAACCCGCATGTGGAGCATTCGTTTCTGTGGGATGCCTCTACCAGGTTCATTCCTAGATAATGCACTCAAAGGGCACTAAGCATAGAGTGTGAAAACTGAGTTTCCTTGAGAGCTGCTTGGAAGCCTGATGGTGTGTGAAGTTAGTGAGCCAAATGGAGTTGTTCTCCCACAAGAACCACTCGGCTGATCCTTCTTCAATATGCCCTTCACCAACATGCAGTGTTTCCTTGATTGAATTAGCTCTCACACCAATATTTGCGTCTAGAGCCTTTGCATTGAGGGCTACCTGAAAACGGCTGTGGCGCTGAAGTTGCCTGTGAATGTGGAGTTGGTGGCATGTGAAACCCGCATGTGGAGCATTCGTTTGTGTGGGATGCTCTACCAGGTTCATTCCTAGATAATGCACTCAAAGGGCACTAAGCATAGAGTGTGAAAACTGAGTTTCCTTGAGAGCTGCTTGGAAGCCTGATGGTGTGTGAAGTTAGTGAGCCAAATGGAGTTGTTCTCCCACAAGAACCACTCGGCTGATCCTTCTTCAATATGCCCTTCACCAACATGCAGTGTTTCCTTGATTGAATTAGCTCTCACACCAATATTTGCGTCTAGAGCCTTTGCATTGAGGGCTATCTGAAAACGGCTGTGGCGCTGAAGTTGCCTGTGAATGTGGAGTTGGTGGCATGTGAAACCCGCATGTGGAGCATTCGTTTGTGTGGGATGCTCTACCAGGTTCATTCCTAGATAATGCACTCAAAGGGCACTAAGCATAGAGTGTGAAAACTGAGTTTCCTTGAGAGCTACTTGGAAGCCTGATGGTGTGTGAAGTTAGTGAGCCAAATGGAGTTGTTCTCCCACAAGAACCACTCGGCTGATCCTTCTTCAATATGCCCTTCACCAACATGCAGTGTTTCCTTGATTGAATTAGCTCTCACACCAATATTTGCGTCTAGAGCCTTTGCATTGAGGGCTATCTGAAAACGGCTGTGGCGCTGAAGTTGCCTGTGAATGTGGAGTTGGTGGCATGTGAAACCCGCATGTGGAGCATTCGTTTGTGTGGGATGCTCTACCAGGTTCATTCCTAGATAATGCACTCAAAGGGCACTAAGCATAGAGTGTGAAAACTGAGTTTCCTTGAGAGCTGCTTGGAAGCCTGATGGTGTGTGAAGTTAGTGAGCCAAATGGAGTTGTTCTCCCACAAGAACCACTCGGCTGATCCTTCTTCAATATGCCCTTCACCAACATGCAGTGTTTCCTTGATTGAATTAGCTCTCACACCAATATTTGCGTCTAGAGCCTTTGCATTGAGGGCTATCTGAAAATGGCTGTGGCGCTGAAGTTGCCTGTGAATGTGGAGTTGGTGGCATGTGAAACCCGCATGTGGAGCATTCGTTTGTGTGGGATGCTCTACCAGGTTCATTCCTAGATAATGCACTCAAAGGGCACTAAGCATAGAGTGTGAAAACTGAGTTTCCTTGAGAGCTGCTTGGAAGCCTGATGGTGTGTGAAGTTAGTGAGCCAAATGGAGTTGTTCTCCCACAAGAACCACTCGGCTGATCCTTCTTCAATATGCCCTTCACCAACATGCAGTGTTTCCTTGATTGAATTAGCTCTCACACCAATATTTGCGTCTAGAGCCTTTGCATTGAGGGCTACCTGAAAACGGCTGTGGCGCTGAAGTTGCCTGTGAATGTGGAGTTGGTGGCATGTGAAACCCGCATGTGGAGCATTCGTTTGTGTGGGATGCTCTACCAGGTTCATTCCTAGATAATGCACTCAAAGGGCACTAAGCATAGAGTGTGAAAACTGAGTTTCCTTGAGAGCTGCTTGGAAGCCTGATGGTGTGTGAAGTTAGTGAGCCAAATGGAGTTGTTCTCCCACAAGAACCACTCGGCTGATCCTTCTTCAATATGCCCTTCACCAACATGCAGTGTTTCCTTGATTGAATTAGCTCTCACACCAATATTTGCGTCTAGAGCCTTTGCATTGAGGGCTATCTGAAAACGGCTGTGGCGCTGAAGTTGCCTGTGAATGTGGAGTTGGTGGCATGTGAAACCCGCATGTGGAGCATTCGTTTGTGTGGGATGCTCTACCAGGTTCATTCCTAGATAATGCACTCAAAGGGCACTAAGCATAGAGTGTGAAAACTGAGTTTCCTTGAGAGCTGCTTGGAAGCCTGATGGTGTGTGAAGTTAGTGAGCCAAATGGAGTTGTTCTCCCACAAGAACCACTCGGCTGATCCTTCTTCAATATGCCCTTCACCAACATGCAGTGTTTCCTTGATTGAATTAGCTCTCACACCAATATTTGCGTCTAGAGCCTTTGCATTGAGGGCTATCTGAAAACGGCTGTGGCGCTGAAGTTGCCTGTGAATGTGGAGTTGGTGGAATGTGAAACCCGCATGTGGAGCATTCGTTTGTGTGGGATGCTCTACCAGGTTCATTCCTAGATAATGCACTCAAAGGGCACTAAACATAGAGTGTGAAAACTGAGTTTCCTTGAGAGCTGCTTGGAAGCCTGATGGTGTGTGAAGTTAGTGAGCCAAATGGAGTTGTTCTCCCACAAGAACCACTCGACTGATCCTTCTTCAATATGCCCTTCACCAACATGCAGTGTTTCCTTGATTGAATTAGCTCTCACACCAATATTTGCGTCTAGAGCCTTTGCATTGAGGGCTATCTGAAAACGGCTGTGGCGCTGAAGTTGCCTGTGAATGTGGAGTTGGTGGCATGTGAAACCCGCATGTGGAGCATTCGTTTGTGTGGGATGCTCTACCAGGTTCATTTCAGTCCTAGCCATACAAAGGGCACTAAGCATAGAGTGTGAAAACTGAGTTTCCTTGAGAGCTGCTTGGAAGCCTGATGGTGTGTGAAGTTAGTGAGCCAAATGGAGTTGTTCTCCCACAAGAACCACTCGGCTGATCCTTCTTCAATATGCCCTTCACCAACATGCAGTGTTTCCTTGATTGAATTAGCTCTCACACCAATATTTGCGTCTAGAGCCTTTGCATTGAGGGCTATCTGAAAACGGCTGTGGCGCTGAAGTTGCCTGTGAATGTGGAGTTGGTGGCATGTGAAACCCGCATGTGGAGCATTCGTTTGTGTGGGATGCTCTACCAGGTTCATTCCTAGATAATGCACTCAAAGGGCACTAAGCATAGAGTGTGAAAACTGAGTTTCCTTGAGAGCTGCTTGGAAGCCTGATGGTGTGTGAAGTTAGTGAGCCAAATGGAGTTGTTCTCCCACAAGAACCACTCGGCTGATCCTTCTTCAATATGCCCTTCACCAACATGCAGTGTTTCCTTGATTGAATTAGCTCTCACACCAATTTTTGCGTCTAGAGCCTTTGCATTGAGGGCTATCTGAAAACGGCTGTGGCGCTGAAGTTGCTTGTGAATGTGGAGTTGGTGGCATGTGAAACCCGCATGTGAAGCATTCGTTTGTGTGGGATGCTCTACCAGGTTCATTCCTAGATAATGCACTCAAAGGGCACTAAGCATAGAGTGTGAAAACTGAGTTTCCTTGAGAGCTGCTTGGAAGCCTGATGGTGTGTGAAGTTAGTGAGCCAAATGGAGTTGTTCTCCCACAAGAACCACTCGGCTGATCCTTCTTCAATATGCCCTTCACCAACATGCAGTGTTTCCTTGATTGAATTAGCTCTCACACCAATATTTGCGTCTAGAGCCTTTGCATTGAGGGCTAACTGAAAACGGCTGTGGCGCTGAAGTTGCTTGTGAATGTGGAGTTGGTGGCATGTGAAACCCGCATGTGGAGCATTCGTTTGTGTGGGATGCTCTACCAGGTTCATTCCTAGATAATGCACTCAAAGGGCACTAAGCATAGAGTGTGAAAACTGAGTTTCCTTGAGAGCTACTTGGAAGCCTGATGGTGTGTGAAGTTAGTGAGCCAAATGGAGTTGTTCTCCCACAAGAACCACTCGGCTGATCCTTCTTCAATATGCCCTTCACCAACATGCAGTGTTTCCTTGATTGAATTAGCTCTCACACCAATATTTGCGTCTAGAGCCTTTGCATTGAGGGCTATCTGAAAACGGCTGTGGCGCTGAAGTTGCCTGTGAATGTGGAGTTGGTGGCATGTGAAACCCGCATGTGGAGCATTCGTTTGTGTGGGATGCTCTACCAGGTTCATTCCTAGATAATGCACTCAAAGGGCACTAAGCATAGAGTGTGAAAACTGAGTTTCCTTGAGAGCTGCTTGGAAGCCTGATGGTGTGTGAAGTTAGTGAGCCAAATGGAGTTGTTCTCCCACAAGAACCACTCGGCTGATCCTTCTTCAATATGCCCTTCACCAACATGCAGTGTTTCCTTGATTGAATTAGCTCTCACACCAATATTTGCGTCTAGAGCCCTTTCATTGAGGGCTATCTGAAAACGGCTGTGGCGCTGAAGTTGCCTGTGAATGTGGAGTTGGTGGCATGTGAAACCCGCATGTGGAGCATTCGTTTGTGTGGGATGCTCTACCAGGTTCATTCCTAGATAATGCACTCAAAGGGCACTAAGCATGGAGTGTGAAAACTGAGTTTCCTTGAGAGCTGCTTGGAAGCCTGATGGTGTGTGAAGTTAGTGAGCCAAATGGAGTTGTTCTCCCACAAGAACCACTCGGCTGATCCTTCTTCAATATGCCCTTCACCCAACATGCAGTGTTTCCTTGATTGAATTAGCTCTCACACCAATATTTGCGTCTAGAGCCTTTGCATTGAGGGCTATCTGAAAACGGCTGTGGCGCTGAAGTTGCCTGTGAATGTGGAGTTGGTGGCATGTGAAACCCGCATGTGGAGCATTCGTTTTTGTGGGATCCAGGTTCATTTCAGTCCTAGCCAAAGAAAGGGCACTAAGCATAGAGTGTGAAAACTGAGTTTCCTTGAGAGCTGCTTGGAAGCCTGATGGTGTGTGAAGTTAGTGAGCCAAATGGAGTTGTTCTCCCACAAGAACCACTCGGCTGATCCTTCTTCAATATGCCCTTCACCAACATGCAGTGTTTCCTTGATTGAATTAGCTCTCACACCAATATTTGCGTCTAGAGCCTTGCATATTGCATTGAGGGCTATCTGAAAACGGCTGTGGCGCTGAAGTTGCCTGTGAATGTGGAGTTGGTGGCATGTGAAACCCGCATGTGGAGCATTCGTTTGTGTGGGATGCTCTACCAGGTTCATTCCTAGATAATGCACTCAAAGGGCACTAAGCATGGAGTGGGAAAACTGAGTTTCCTTGAGAGCTGCTTGGATGCCTGATGGTGTGTGAAGTTAGTGAGCCAAATGGAGTTGTTCTCCCACAAGAACCACTCGGCTGATCCTTCTTCAATATGCCCTTCACCAACATGCAGTGTTTCCTTGATTGAATTAGCTCTCACACCAATATTTGCGTCTAGAGCCTTTGCATTGAGGGCTATCTGAAAATGGCTGTGGCGCTGAAGTTGCCTGTGAATGTGGAGTTGGTGGCATGTGAAACCCGCATGTGGAGCATTCGTTTGTGTGGGATGCTCTATCAGGTTCATTTCAGTCCTAGCCATACAAAGGGCACTAAGCATAGAGTGTGAAAACTGAGTTTCCTTGAGAGCTGCTTGGAAGCCTGATGGTGTGTGAAGTTAGTGAGCCAAATGGAGTTGTTCTCCCACAAGAACCACTCGGCTGATCCTTCTTCAATATGCCCTTCACCAACATGCAGTGTTTCCTTGATTGAATTAGCTCTCACACCAATATTTGCGTCTAGAGCCTTTGCATTGAGGGCTATCTGAAAACGGCTGTGGCGCTGAAGTTGCCTGTGAATGTGGAGTTGGTGGCATGTGAAACCCGCATGTGGAGCATTCGTTTGTGTGGGATGCTCTACCAGGTTCATTTCAGTCCTAGCCATACAAAGGGCACTAAGCATAGAGTGTGAAAACTGAGTTTCCTTGAGAGCTGCTTGGAAGCCTGATGGTGTGTGAAGTTAGTGAGCCAAATGGAGTTGTTCTCCCACAAGAACCACTCGGCTGATCCTTCTTCAATATGCCCTTCACCAACATGCAGTGTTTCCTTGATTGAATTAGCTCTCACACCAATATTTGCGTCTAGAGCCTTTGCATTGAGGGCTATCTGAAAACGGCTGTGGCGCTGAAGTTGCCTGTGAATGTGGAGTTGGTGGCATGTGAAACCCGCATGTGGAGCATTCGTTTGTGTGGGATGCTCTACCAGGTTCATTCCTAGATAATGCACTCAAAGGGCACTAAGCATAGAGTGTGAAAACTGAGTTTCCTTGAGAGCTGCTTGGAAGCCTGATGGTGTGTGAAGTTAGTGAGCCAAATGGAGTTGTTCTCCCACAAGAACCACTCGGCTGATCCTTCTTCAATATGCCCTTCACCAACATGCAGTGTTTCCTTGATTGAATTAGCTCTCACACCAATATTTGCGTCTAGAGCCTTTGCATTGAGGGCTATCTGAAAACAGCTGTGGCGCTGAAGTTGCCTGTGAATGTGGAGTTGGTGGCATGTGAAACCCGCATGTGGAGCATTCGTTTGTGTGGGATGCTCTACCACGTTCATTTCAGTCCTAGGCATACAAAGGGCACTAAGCATAGAGTGTGAAAACTGAGTTTCCTTGAGAGCTGCTTGGAAGCCTGATGGTGTGTGAAGTTAGTGAGCCAAATGGAGTTGTTCTCCCACAAGAACCACTCGGCTGATCCTTCTTCAATATGCCCTTCACCAACATGCAGTGTTTCCTTGATTGAATTAGCTCTCACACCAATATTTGCGTCTAGAGCCTTTGCATTGAGGGCTATTTGAAAACGGCTGTGGCGCTGAAGTTGCCTGTGAATGTGGAGTTGGTGGCATGTGAAACCCGCATGTGGAGCATTCATTTGCGTGGGATGCTCTACCAGGTTCATTCCTAGATAATGCACTCAAAGGGCACTAAGCATAGAGTGTGAAAACTGAGTTTCCTTGAGAGCTGCTTGGAAGCCTGATGGTGTGTGAAGTTAGTGAGCCAAATGGAGTTGTTCTCCCACAAGAACCACTCGGCTGATCCTTCTTCAATATGCCCTTCACCAACATGCAGTGTTTCCTTGATTGAATTAGCTCTCACACCAATATTTGCGTCTAGAGCCTTTGCATTGAGGGCTATCTGAAAACGGCTGTGGCGCTGAAGTTGCCTGTGAATGTGGAGTTGGTGGCATGTGAAACCCGCATGTGGAGCATTCGTTTGTGTGGGATGCTCTACCAGGTTCATTTCAGTCCTAGCCATACAAAGGCACTAAGCATAGAGTGTGAAAACTGAGTTTCCTTGAGAGCTGCTTGGAAGCCTGATGGTGTGTGAAGTTAGTGAGCCAAATGGAGTTGTTCTCCCACAAGAACCACTCGGCTGATCCTTCTTCAATATGCCCTTCAGCAACATGCAGTGTTTCCTTGATTGAATTAGCTCTCACACCAATATTTGCGTCTAGAGCCTTTGCATTGAGGGCTATTTGAAAACTGCTGTGGCGCTGAAGTTGCCTGTGAATGTGGAGTTAGTGGCATGTGAAACCCGCATGTGGAGCATTCGTTTCTGTGGGATCCTCTACCAGGTTCATTCCTAGATAATGCACTCAAAGGGCACTAAGCATAGAGTGTGAAAACTGAGTTTCCTTGAGAGCTGCTTGGAAGCCTGATGGTGTGTGAAGTTAGTGAGCCAAATGGAGTTGTTCTCCCACAAGAACCACTCGGCTGATCCTTCTTCAATATGCCCTTCACCAACATGCAGTGTTTCCTTGATTGAATTAGCTCTCACACCAATATTTGCGTCTAGAGCCTTTGCATTGAGGGCTATCTGAAAACGGCTGTGGCGCTGAAGTTGCCTGTGAATGTGGAGTTGGTGGCATGTGAAACTCGCATGTGGAGCATTCGTTTGTGTGGGATGCTCTACCAGGTTCATTCCTAGATAATGCACTCAAAGGGCACTAAGCATAGAGTGTGAAAACTGAGTTTCCTTGAGAGCTGCTTGGAAGCCTGATGGTGTGTGAAGTTAGTGAGCCAAATGGAGTTGTTCTCCCACAAGAACCACTCGGCTGATCCTTCTTCAATATGCCCTTCACCAACATGCAGTGTTTCCTTGATTGAATTAGCTCTCACACCAATATTTGCGTCTAGAGCCTTTGCATTGAGGGCTATCTGAAAACGGCTGTGGCGCTGAAGTTGCCTGTGAATGTGGAGTTGGTGGCATGTGAAACCCGCATGTGGAGCATTCGTTTGTGTGGGATGCTCTACCAGGTTACATATTCAGTCCTAGCCATACAAAGGCACTAAGCATAGAGTGTGAAAACTGAGTTTCCTTGAGAGCTGCTTGGAAGCCTGATGGTGTGTGAAGTTAGTGAGCCAAATGGAGTTGTTCTCCCACAAGAACCACTCGGCTGATCCTTCTTCAATATGCCCTTCACCAACATGCAGTGTTTCCTTGATTGAATTAGCTCTCACACCAATATTTGCGTCTAGAGCCTTTGCATTGAGGGCTATCTGAAAACGGCTGTGGCGCTGAAGTTGCCTGTGAATGTGGAGTTGGTGGCATGTGAAACCCGCATGTGGAGCATTCGTTTGTGTGGGATGCTCTACCAGGTTCATTCCTAGATAATGCACTCAAAGGGCACTAAGCATAGAGTGTGAAAACTGAGTTTCCTTGAGAGCTGCTTGGAAGCCTGATGGTGTGTGAAGTTAGTGAGCCAAATGGAGTTGTTCTCCCACAAGAACCACTCGGCTGATCCTTCTTCAATATGCCCTTCACCAACATGCAGTGTTTCCTTGATTGAATTAGCTCTCACACCAATATTTGCGTCTAGAGCCTTTGCACTGAGGGCTATCTGAAAACGGCTGTGGCGCTGAAGTTGCCTGTGAATGTGGAGTTGGTGGCATGTGAAACCCGCATGTGGAGCATTCGTTTGTGTGGGATGCTCTACCAGGTTCATTCCTAGATAATGCACTCAAAGGGCACTAAGCATAGAGTGTGAAAACTGAGTTTCCTTGAGAGCTGCTTGGAAGCCTGATGGTGTGTGACGTTAGTGAGGCAAATGGAATTGTTGTCCCACAAGAACCACTCTGCTGATCCTTCTTCAATATGCCCTTCAGCAACATGCAGTGTTTCCTTGATTGAATTAGCTCTCACACCAATATTTGCGTCTAGAGCCTTTGCATTGAGGGCTATCTGAAAACGGCTGTGGCGCTGAAGTTGCCTGTGAATGTGGAGTTGGTGGCATGTGAAACCCGCATGTGGAGCATTCGTTTGTGTGGGATGCTCTACCAGGTTCATTTCAGTCCTAGCCATACAAAGGGCACTAAGCATAGAGTGTGAAAACTGAGTTTCCTTGAGAGCTGCTTGGAAGCCTGATGGTGTGTGAAGTTAGTGAGCCAAATGGAGTTGTTCTCCCACAAGAACCACTCGGCTGATTCTTGTTCAATATGCCCTTCACCAACATGCAGTGTTTCCTTGATTGAATTAGCTCTCACACCAATATTTGCGTCTAGAGCCTTTGCATTGAGGGCTATCTGAAAACGGCTGTGGCGCTGAAGTTGCCTGTGAATGTGGAGTTGGTGGCATGTGAAACCCGCATGTGGAGCATTCGTTTGTGTGGGATGCTCTACCAGGTTCATTCCTAGATAATGCACTCAAAGGGCACTAAGCATAGAGTGTGAAAACTGAGTTTCCTTGAGAGCTGCTTGGAAGCCTGATGGTGTGTGAAGTTAGTGAGCCAAATGGAGTTGTTCTCCCACAAGAACCACTCGGCTGATCCTTCTTCAATATGCCCTTCACCAACATGCAGTGTTTCCTTGATTGAATTAGCTCTCACACCAATATTTGCGTCTAGAGCCTTTGCATTGAGGGCTATCTGAAAACGGCTGTGGCGCTGAAGTTGCCTGTGAATGTGGAGTTGGTGGCATGTGAAACCCGCATGTGGAGCATTCGTTTGTGTGGGATGCTCTACCAGGTTCATTCCTAGATAATGCACTCAAAGGGCACTAAGCATAGAGTGTGAAAACTGAGTTTCCTTGAGAGCTGCTTGGAAGCCTGATGGTGTGTGAAGTTAGTGAGCCAAATGGAGTTGTTCTCCCACAAGAACCACTCGGCTGATCCTTCTTCAATATGCCCTTCACCAACATGCAGTGTTTCCTTGATTGAATTAGCTCTCACACCAATATTTGCGTCTAGAGCCTTTGCATTGAGGGCTATTTGAAAATGGCTGTGGCGCTGAAGTTGCCTGTGAATGTGGAGTTGGTGGCATGTGAAACCGGCATGTGGAGCATTCGTTTGTGTGGGATGCTCTACCAGGTTCATTCCTAGATAATGCACTCAAAGGGCACTAAGCATAGAGTGTGAAAACTGAGTTTCCTTGAGAGCTGCTTGGAAGTCTGATGGTGTGTGAAGTTAGTGAGCCAAATGGAGTTGTTCTCCCACAAGAACCACTCGGCTGATCCTTCTTCAATATGCCCTTCACCAACATGCAGTGTTTCCTTGATTGAATTAGCTCTCACACCAATATTTGCGTCTAGAGCCTTTGCATTGAGGGCTATTTGAAAACTGCTGTGGCGCTGAAGTTGCCTGTGAATGTGGAGTTAGTGGCATGTGAAACCCGCATGTGGAGCATTCGTTTCTGTGGGATCCTCTACCAGGTTCATTTCATTCCTAGCCATACAAAGGGCACTAAGCATAGAGTGTGAAAACTGAGTTTCCTTGAGAGCTGCTTGGAAGCCTGATGGTGTGTGAAGTTAGTGAGCCAAATGGAGTTGTTCTCCCACAAGAACCACTCGGCTGATCCTTCTTCAATATGCCCTTCACCAACATGCAGTGTTTCCTTGATTGAATTAGCTCTCACACCAATATTTGCGTCTAGAGCCTTTGCATTGAGGGCTATCTGAAAACGGCTGTGGCGCTGAAGTTGCCTGTGAATGTGGAGTTGGTGGCATGTGAAACTCGCATGTGGAGCATTCGTTTGTGTGGGATGCTCTACCAGGTTCATTCCTAGATAATGCACTCAAAGGGCACTAAGCATAGAGTGTGAAAACTGAGTTTCCTTGAGAGCTGCTTGGAAGCCTGATGGTGTGTGAAGTTAGTGAGCCAAATGGAGTTGTTCTCCCACAAGAACCACTCGGCTGATCCTTCTTCAATATGCCCTTCACCAACATGCAGTGTTTCCTTGATTGAATTAGCTCTCACACCAATATTTGCGTCTAGAGCCTTTGCATTGAGGGCTATCTGAAAACGGCTGTGGCGCTGAAGTTGCCTGTGAATGTGGAGTTGGTGGCATGTGAAACCCGCATGTGGAGCATTCGTTTGTGTGGGATGCTCTACCAGGTTCATTCCTAGATAATGCACTCAAAGGGCACTAAGCATAGAGTGTGAAAACTGAGTTTCCTTGAGAGCTGCTTGGAAGCCTGATGGTGTGTGAAGTTAGTGAGCCAAATGGAGTTGTTCTCCCACAAGAACCACTCGGCTGATCCTTCTTCAATATGCCCTTCACCAACATGCAGTGTTTCCTTGATTGAATTAGCTCTCACACCAATATTTGAGTCTAGAGCCTTTGCATTGAGGGCTATTGAAAACGGCTGTGGCGCTGAAGTTGCCTGTGAATGTGGAGTTGGTGGCATGTGAAACCCGCATGTGGAGCATTCGTTTGTGTGGGATGCTCTACCAGGTTCATTCCTAGATAATGCACTCAAAGGGCACTAAGCATAGAGTGTGAAAACTGAGTTTCCTTGAGAGCTGCTTGGAAGCCTGATGGTGTGTGAAGTTAGTGAGCCAAATGGAGTTGTTCTCCCACAAGAACCACTCGGCTGATCCTTCTGCAATATGCCCTTCACCAACATGCAGTGTTTCCTTGATTGAATTAGCTCTCACACCAATATTTGCGTCTAGAGCCTTTGCATTGAGGGCTATCTGAAAACGGCTGTGGCGCTGAAGTTGCCTGTGAATGTGGAGTTGGTGGCATGTGAAACCCGCATGTGGAGCATTCGTTTGTGTGGGATGCTCTACCAGGTTCATTCCTAGATAATGCACTCAAAGGGCACTAAGCATAGAGTGTGAAAACTGAGTTTCCTTGAGAGCTGCTTGGAAGCCTGATGGTGTGTGAAGTTAGTGAGCCAAATGGAGTTGTTCTCCCACAAGAACCACTCGGCTGATCCTTCTTCAATATGCCCTTCAACAACATGCAGTGTTTCCTTGGTTGAATTAGCTCTCACACCAATATTTGCGCTCTAGAGCCTTTGCATTGAGGGCTATTTGAAAACGGCTGTGGCGCTGAAGTTGCCTGTGAATGTGGAGTTGGTGGCATGTGAAACCCGCATGTGGAGCATTCGTTTGTGTGGGATGCTCTACCAGGTTCATTTCACTCCTAGCCATACAAAGGGCACTAAGCATAGAGTGTGAAAACTGAGTTTCCTTGAGAGCTGCTTGGAAGCCTGATGGTGTGTGAAGTTAGTGAGCCAAATGGAGTTGTTCTCCCACAAGAACCACTCGGCTGATCCTTCTTCAATATGCCCTTCACCAACATGCAGTGTTTCCTTGATTGAATTAGCTCTCACACCAATATTTGCGTCTAGAGCCTTTGCATTGAGGGCTATCTGAAAACGGCTGTGGCGCTGAAGTTGCCTGTGAATGTGGAGTTGGTGGCATGTGAAACCCGCATGTGGAGCATTCGTTTGTGTGGGATGCTCTACCAGGTTCATTTCAGTCCTAGCCGTACAAAGGGCACTAAGCATAGAGTGTGAAAACTGAGTTTCCTTGAGAGCTGCTTGGAAGCCTGATGGTGTGTGAAGTTAGTGAGCCAAATGGAGTTGTTCTCCCACAAGAACCACTCGGCTGATCCTTCTTCAATATGCCCTTCACCAACATGCAGTGTTTCCTTGATTGAATTAGCTCTCACACCAATATTTGCGTCTAGAGCCTTTGCATTGAGGGCTATCTGAAAACGGCTGTGGCGCTGAAGTTGCCTGTGAATGTGGAGTTGGTGGCATGTGAAACCCGCATGTGGAGCATTCGTTTGTGTGGGATGCTCTACCAGGTTCATTCCTAGATAATGCACTCAAAGGGCACTAAGCATAGAGTGTGAAAACTGAGTTTCCTTGAGAGCTGCTTTGAAGCCTGATGGTGTGTGAAGTTAGTGAGCCAAATGGAGTTGTTCTCCCACAAGAACCACTCGGCTGATCCTTCTTCAATATGCCCTTCACCAACATGCAGTGTTTCCTTGATTGAATTAGCTCTCACACCAATATTTGAGTCTAGAGCCTTTGCATTGAGGGCTATTTGAAAAGGGCTGTGGCGCTGAAGTTGCCTGTGAATGTGGAGTTGGTGGCATGTGAAACCCGCATGTGGAGCATTCGTTTGTGTGGGATGCTCTACCAGGTTCATTCCTAGATAATGCACTCAAAGGGCACTAAGCATAGAGTGTGAAAACTGAGTTTCCTTGAGAGCTGCTTGGAAGCCTGATGGTGTGTGAAGTTAGTGAGCCAAATGGAGTTGTTCTCCCACAAGAACCACTCGGCTGATCCTTCTTCAATATGCCCTTCACCAACATGCAGTGTTTCCTTGATTGAATTAGCTCTCACACCAATATTTGCGTCTAGAGCCTTTGCATTGAGGGCTATCTGAAAACGGCTGTGGCGCTGAAGTTGCCTGTGAATGTGGAGTTGGTGGCATGTGAAACCCGCATGTGGAGCATTCGTTTGTGTGGGATGCTGACCAAGCTTCACTTCAGTCCTAGGCACACAAAGAGCACTAAGCATACAGTGTGAAAACTGAGTTTCCTTGAGAGCTGCTTGGAAGCCTGATGGTGTGTGAAGTTAGTGAGCCAAATGGAGTTGTTCTCCCACAAGAACCACTCGGCTGATCCTTCTTCAATATGCCCTTCACCAACATGCAGTGTTTCCTTGATTGAATTAGCTCTCACACCAATATTTGCGTCTAGAGCCTTTGCATTGAGGGCTATCTGAAAACGGCTGTGGCGCTGAAGTTGCCTGTGAATGTGGAGTTGGTGGCATGTGAAACCCGCATGTGGAGCATTCGTTTCTGTGGGATGCTGACCAAGCTTCATTTCACTCCTAGGCACACAAAGGGCACTAAGCATAGAGTGTGAAAACTGAGTTTCCTTGAGAGCTGCTTGGAAGCCTGATGGTGTGTGAAGTTAGTGAGCCAAATGGAGTTGTTCTCCCACAAGAACCACTCGGCTGATCCTTCTTCAATATGCCCTTCACCAACATGCAGTGTTTCCTTGATTGAATTAACTCTCACACCAATATTTGCGTCTAGAGCCTTTGCATTGAGGGCTATCTGAAAACGGCTGTGGCGCTGAAGTTGCCTGTGAATGTGGAGTTGGTGGCATGTGAAACCCGCATGTGGAGCATTCGTTTGTGTGGGATGCTCTACCAGGTTCATTCCTAGATAATGCACTCAAAGGGCACTAAGCATAGAGTGTGAAAACTGAGTTTCCTTGAGAGCTGCTTGGAAGCCTGATGGTGTGTGAAGTTAGTGAGCCAAATGGAGTTGTTCTCCCACAAGAACCACTCGGCTGATCCTTCTTCAATATGCCCTTCACCAACATGCTCTGTTTCCTTGATTGAATTAGCTCTCACACCAATATTTGCGTCTAGAGCCTTTGCATTGAGGGCTATCTGAAAACGGCTGTGGCGCTGAAGTTGCCTGTGAATGTGGAGTTGGTGGCATGTGAAACCCGCATGTGGAGCATTCGTTTGTGTGGGATGCTCTACCAGGTTCATTCCTAGATAATGCATTCAAAGGGCACTAAGCATAGAGTGTGAAAACTGAGTTTCCTTGAGAGCTGCTTGGAAGCCTGATGGTGTGTGAAGTTAGTGAGCCAAATGGAGTTGTTCTCCCACAAGAAACACTCGGCTGATCCTTCTTCAATATGCCCTTCACCAACATGCAGTGTTTCCTTGATTGAATTAGCTCTCACACCAATATTTGCGTCTAGAGCCTTTGCATTGAGGGCTATCTGACAACGGCTGTGGCGCTGAAGTTGCCTGTGAATGTGGAGTTGGTGGCATGTGAAACCCGCATGTGGAGCATTCGTTTGTGTGGGATGCTGACCAAGCTTCACTTCAGTCCTAGGCACACAAAGAGCACTAAGCATACAGTGTGAAAACTGAGTTTCCTTGAGAGCTGCTTGGAAGCCTGATGGTGTGTGAAGTTAGTGAGCCAAATGGAGTTGTTCTCCCACAAGAACCACTCGGCTGATCCTTCTTCAATATGCCCTTCACCAACATGCAGTGTTTCCTTGATTGAATTAGCTCTCACACCAATATTTGCGTCTAGAGCCTTTGCATTGAGGGCTATCTGACAACGGCTGTGGCGCTGAAGTTGCCTGTGAATGTGGAGTTGGTGGCATGTGAAACCCGCATGTGGAGCATTCGTTTGTGTGGGATGCTGACCAAGCTTCACTTCAGTCCTAGGCACACAAAGGGCACTAAGCATAGAGTGTGAAAACTGAGTTTCCTTGAGAGCTGCTTGGAAGCCTGATGGTGTGTGAAGTTAGTGAGCCAAATGGAGTTGTTCTCCCACAAGAACCACTCGGCTGATCCTTCTTCAATATGCCCTTCACCAACATGCTCTGTTTCCTTGATTGAATTAGCTCTCACACCAATATTTGCGTCTAGAGCCTTTGCATTGAGGGCTATCTGAAAACGGCTGTGGCGCTGAAGTTGCCTGTGAATGTGGAGTTGCTGGCATGTGAAACCCGCATGTGGAGCATTCGTTTGTGTGGGATGCTCTACCAGGTTCATTCCTAGATAATGCACTCAAAGGGCACTAAGCATAGAGTGTGAAAACTGAGTTTCCTTGAGAGCTGCTTGGAAGCCTGATGGTGTGTGAAGTTAGTGAGCCAAATGGAGTTGTTCTCCCACAAGAACCACTGGGCTGATCCTTCTTCAATATGCCCTTCACCAACATGCAGTGTTTCCTTGATTGAATTAGCTCTCACACCAATATTTGCGTCTAGATCCTTAGCATTGAGGGCTATCTGAAAACGGCTGTGGCGCTGAAGTTGCCTGTGAATGTGGAGTTGCTGGCATGTGAAACCCGCATGTGGAGCATTCGTTTGTGTGGGATGCTCTACCAGGTTCATTCGTAGATAATGCACTCAAAGGGCACTAAGCATAGAGTGTGAAAGCTGAGTTTCCTTGAGAGCTGCTTGGAAGCCTGATGGTGTGTGAAGTTAGTGAGCCAAATGGAGTTGTTCTCCCACAAGAACCACTCGGCTGATCCTTCTTCAATATGCCCTTCACCAACATGCTGTGTTTCCTTGATTGAATTAGCTCTCACACCAATATTTGCGTCTAGAGCCTTTGCATTGAGGGCTATCTGAAAACGGCTGTGGCGCTGAAGTTGCCTGTGAATGTGGAGTTGGTGGCATGTGAAACCCGCATGTGGAGCATTCGTTTATGTGGGATGCTCTCCAAGCTTCATTTCAGTCCTAGGCACTCAAAGGGCACTAAGCATAGAGTGTGAAAACTGAGTTTCCTTGAGAGCTGCTTGGAAGCCTGATGGTGTGTGACGTTAGTGAGGCAAATGGAATTGTTGTCCCACAAGAACCACTCGGCTGATCCTTCTTCAATATGCCCTTCACCAACATGCAGTGTTTCCTTGATTGAATTAGCTCTCACACCAATATTTGCGTCTAGAGCCTTTGCATTGAGGGCTATCTGAAAATGGCTGTGGCGCTGAAGTTGCCTGTGAATGTGGAGTTGGTGGCATGTGAAACCCGCATGTGGAGCATTCGTTTGTGTGGGATGCTCTACCAGGTTCATTTCAGTCCTAGCCATACAAAGGGCACTAAGCATAGAGTGTGAAAACTGAGTTTCCTTGAGAGCTGCTTGGAAGCCTGATGGTGTGTGAAGTTAGTGAGCCAAATGGAGTTGTTCTCCCACAAGAACCACTCGGCTGATCCTTCTTCAATATGCCCTTCACCAACATGCAGTGTTTCCTTGATTGAATTAGCTCTCACACCAATATTTGCGTCTAGAGCCTTTGCATTGAGGGCTATCTGAAAACGGCTGTGGCGCTGAAGTTGCCTGTGAATGTGGAGTTGCTGGCATGTGAAACCCGCATGTGGAGCATTCGTTTGTGTGGGATGCTGACCAAGCTTCACTTCAGTCCTAGGCACACAAAGAGCACTAAGCATACAGTGTGAAAACTGAGTTTCCTTGAGAGCTGCTTGGAAGCCTGATGGTGTGTGAAGTTAGTGAGCCAAATGGAGTTGTTCTCCCACAAGAACCACTCGGCTGATCCTTCTTCAATATGCCCTTCACCAACATGCAGTGTTTCCTTGATTGAATTAGCTCTCACACCAATATTTGCGTCTAGAGCCTTTGCATTGAGGGCTATCTGAAAACGGCTGTGGCGCTGAAGTTGCCTGTGAATGTGGAGTTGGTGGCATGTGAAACCCGCATGTGGAGCATTCGTTTCTGTGGGATGCTGACCAAGCTTCATTTCACTCCTAGGCACACAAAGGGCACTAAGCATAGAGTGTGAAAACTGAGTTTCCTTGAGAGCTGCTTGGAAGCCTGATGGTGTGTGAAGTTAGTGAGCCAAATGGAGTTGTTCTCCCACAAGAACCACTCGGCTGATCCTTCTTCAATATGCCCTTCACCAACATGCAGTGTTTCCTTGATTGAATTAACTCTCACACCAATATTTGCGTCTAGAGCCTTTGCATTGAGGGCTATCTGAAAACGGCTGTGGCGCTGAAGTTGCCTGTGAATGTGGAGTTGGTGGCATGTGAAACCCGCATGTGGAGCATTCGTTTGTGTGGGATGCTCTACCAGGTTCATTCCTAGATAATGCACTCAAAGGGCACTAAGCATAGAGTGTGAAAACTGAGTTTCCTTGAGAGCTGCTTGGAAGCCTGATGGTGTGTGAAGTTAGTGAGGCAAATGGAGTTGTTCTCCCACAAGAACCACTCGGCTGATCCTTCTTCAATATGCCCTTCACCAACATGCAGTGTTTCCTTGATTGAATTAGCTCTCACACCAATATTTGCGTCTAGAGCCTTTGCATTGAGGGCTATCTGAAAACGGCTGTGGCGCTGAAGTTGCCTGTGAATGTGGAGTTGGTGGCATGTGAAACCCGCATGTGGAGCATTCGTTTGTGTGGGATGCTCTACCAGGTTCATTCCTAGATAATGCATTCAAAGGGCACTAAGCATAGAGTGTGAAAACTGAGTTTCCTTGAGAGCTGCTTTGAAGCCTGATGGTGTGTGAAGTTAGTGAGCCAAATGGAGTTGTTCTCCCACAAGAACCACTCGGCTGATCCTTCTTCAATATGCCCTTCACCAACATGCAGTGTTTCCTTGATTGAATTAGCTCTCACACCAATATTTGCGTCTAGAGCCTTTGCATTGAGGGCTATCTGAAAACGGCTGTGGCGCTGAAGTTGCCTGTGAATGTGGAGTTGCTGGCATGTGAAACCCGCATGTGGAGCATTCGTTTGTGTGGGATGCTGACCAAGCTTCACTTCAGTCCTAGGCACACAAAGAGCACTAAGCATACAGTGTGAAAACTGAGTTTCCTTGAGAGCTGCTTGGAAGCCTGATGGTGTGTGAAGTTAGTGAGCCAAATGGAGTTGTTCTCCCACAAGAACCACTCGGCTGATCCTTCTTCAATATGCCCTTCACCAACATGCAGTGTTTCCTTGATTGAATTAGCTCTCACACCAATATTTGCGTCTAGAGCCTTTGCATTGAGGGCTATCTGACAACGGCTGTGGCGCTGAAGTTGCCTGTGAATGTGGAGTTGGTGGCATGTGAAACCCGCATGTGGAGCATTCGTTTGTGTGGGATGCTGACCAAGCTTCACTTCAGTCCTAGGCACACAAAGGGCACTAAGCATAGAGTGTGAAAACTGAGTTTCCTTGAGAGCTGCTTGGAAGCCTGATGGTGTGTGAAGTTAGTGAGCCAAATGGAGTTGTTCTCCCACAAGAACCACTCGGCTGATCCTTCTTCAATATGCCCTTCACCAACATGCTCTGTTTCCTTGATTGAATTAGCTCTCACACCAATATTTGCGTCTAGAGCCTTTGCATTGAGGGCTATCTGAAAACGGCTGTGGCGCTGAAGTTGCCTGTGAATGTGGAGTTGCTGGCATGTGAAACCCGCATGTGGAGCATTCGTTTGTGTGGGATGCTCTACCAGGTTCATTCCTAGATAATGCACTCAAAGGGCACTAAGCATAGAGTGTGAAAACTGAGTTTCCTTGAGAGCTGCTTGGAAGCCTGATGGTGTGTGAAGTTAGTGAGCCAAATGGAGTTGTTCTCCCACAAGAACCACTGGGCTGATCCTTCTTCAATATGCCCTTCACCAACATGCAGTGTTTCCTTGATTGAATTAGCTCTCACACCAATATTTGCGTCTAGATCCTTAGCATTGAGGGCTATCTGAAAACGGCTGTGGCGCTGAAGTTGCCTGTGAATGTGGAGTTGCTGGCATGTGAAACCCGCATGTGGAGCATTCGTTTGTGTGGGATGCTCTACCAGGTTCATTCGTAGATAATGCACTCAAAGGGCACTAAGCATAGAGTGTGAAAGCTGAGTTTCCTTGAGAGCTGCTTGGAAGCCTGATGGTGTGTGAAGTTAGTGAGCCAAATGGAGTTGTTCTCCCACAAGAACCACTCGGCTGATCCTTCTTCAATATGCCCTTCACCAACATGCTGTGTTTCCTTGATTGAATTAGCTCTCACACCAATATTTGCGTCTAGAGCCTTTGCATTGAGGGCTATCTGAAAACGGCTGTGGCGCTGAAGTTGCCTGTGAATGTGGAGTTGGTGGCATGTGAAACCCGCATGTGGAGCATTCGTTTATGTGGGATGCTCTCCAAGCTTCATTTCAGTCCTAGGCACTCAAAGGGCACTAAGCATAGAGTGTGAAAACTGAGTTTCCTTGAGAGCTGCTTGGAAGCCTGATGGTGTGTGACGTTAGTGAGGCAAATGGAATTGTTGTCCCACAAGAACCACTCGGCTGATCCTTCTTCAATATGCCCTTCACCAACATGCAGTGTTTCCTTGATTGAATTAGCTCTCACACCAATATTTGCGTCTAGAGCCTTTGCATTGAGGGCTATCTGAAAATGGCTGTGGCGCTGAAGTTGCCTGTGAATGTGGAGTTGGTGGCATGTGAAACCCGCATGTGGAGCATTCGTTTGTGTGGGATGCTCTACCAGGTTCATTTCAGTCCTAGCCATACAAAGGGCACTAAGCATAGAGTGTGAAAACTGAGTTTCCTTGAGAGCTGCTTGGAAGCCTGATGGTGTGTGAAGTTAGTGAGCCAAATGGAGTTGTTCTCCCACAAGAACCACTCGGCTGATCCTTCTTCAATATGCCCTTCACCAACATGCAGTGTTTCCTTGATTGAATTAGCTCTCACACCAATATTTGCGTCTAGAGCCTTTGCATTGAGGGCTATCTGAAAACGGCTGTGGCGCTGAAGTTGCCTGTGAATGTGGAGTTGCTGGCATGTGAAACCCGCATGTGGAGCATTCGTTTGTGTGGGATGCTCTACCAGGTTCATTCCTAGATAATGCACTCAAAGGGCACTAAGCATAGAGTGTGAAAACTGAGTTTCCTTGAGGGCTGCTTGGAAGCCTGATGGTGTGTGAAGTTAGTGAGCCAAATGGAGTTGTTCTCCCACAAGAACCACTCGGCTGATCCTTCTTCAATATGCCCTTCACCAACATGCAGTGTTTCCTTGATTGAATTAGCTCTCACACCAATATTTGCGTCTAGAGCCTTTGCATTGAGGGCTATCTGAAAACGGCTGTGGCGCTGAAGTTGCCTGTGAATGTGGAGTTGGTGGCATGTGAAACCCGCATGTGGAGCATTCGTTTGTGTGGGATGCTCTACCAGGTTCATTCCTAGATAATGCACTCAAAGGGCACTAAGCATAGAGTGTGAAAACTGAGTTTCCTTGAGAGCTGCTTGGAAGCCTGATGGTGTGTGAAGTTAGTGAGCCAAATGGAGTTGTTCTCCCACAAGAACCACTCGGCTGATCCTTCTTCAATATGCCCTTCACCAACATGCAGTGTTTCCTTGATTGAATTAGCTCTCACACCAATATTTGCGTCTAGAGCCTTTGCATTGAGGGCTATTTGAAAACGGCTGTGGCGCTGAAGTTGCCTGTGAATGTGGAGTTGGTGGCATGTGAAACCCGCATGTGGAGCATTCGTTTGTGTGGGATGCTCTACCAGGTTCATTCCTAGATAATGCACTCAAAGGGCACTAAGCATAGAGTGTGAAAACTGAGTTTCCTTGAGAGCTGCTTGGAAGCCTGATGGTGTGTGAAGTTAGTGAGCCAAATGGAGTTGTTCTCCCACAAGAACCACTCGGCTGATCCTTCTGCAATATGCCCTTCACCAACATGCAGTGTTTCCTTGATTGAATTAGCTCTCACACCAATATTTGCGTCTAGAGCCTTTGCATTGAGGGCTATCTGAAAACGGCTGTGGCGCTGAAGTTGCCTGTGAATGTGGAGTTGGTGGCATGTGAAACCCGCATGTGGAGCATTCGTTTGTGTGGGATGCTCTACCAGGTTCATTCCTAGATAATGCACTCAAAGGGCACTAAGCATAGAGTGTGAAAACTGAGTTTCCTTGAGAGCTGCTTGGAAGCCTGATGGTGTGTGAAGTTAGTGAGCCAAATGGAGTTGTTCTCCCACAAGAACCACTCGGCTGATCCTTCTTCAATATGCCCTTCAACAACATGCAGTGTTTCCTTGGTTGAATTAGCTCTCACACCAATATTTGCGTCTAGAGCCTTTGCATTGAGGGCTATCTGAAAATGGCTGTGGCGCTGAAGTTGCCTGTGAATGTGGAGTTGGTGGCATGTGAAACCCGCATGTGGAGCATTCGTTTGTGTGGGATGCTCTACCAGGTTCATTTCACTCCTAGCCATACAAAGGGCACTAAGCATAGAGTGTGAAAACTGAGTTTCCTTGAGAGCTGCTTGGAAGCCTGATGGTGTGTGAAGTTAGTGAGCCAAATGGAGTTGTTCTCCCACAAGAACCACTCGGCTGATCCTTCTTCAATATGCCCTTCACCAACATGCAGTGTTTCCTTGATTGAATTAGCTCTCACACCAATATTTGCGTCTAGAGCCTTTGCATTGAGGGCTATCTGAAAACGGCTGTGGCGCTGAAGTTGCCTGTGAATGTGGAGTTGGTGGCATGTGAAACCCGCATGTGGAGCATTCGTTTGTGTGGGATGCTCTACCAGGTTCATTTCAGTCCTAGCCGTACAAAGGGCACTAAGCATAGAGTGTGAAAACTGAGTTTCCTTGAGAGCTGCTTGGAAGCCTGATGGTGTGTGAAGTTAGTGAGCCAAATGGAGTTGTTCTCCCACAAGAACCACTCGGCTGATCCTTCTTCAATATGCCCTTCACCAACATGCAGTGTTTCCTTGATTGAATTAGCTCTCACACCAATATTTGAGTCTAGAGCCTTTGCATTGAGGGCTATTTGAAAACGGCTGTGGCGCTGAAGTTGCCTGTGAATGTGGAGTTGGTGGCATGTGAAACCCGCATGTGGAGCATTCGTTTGTGTGGGATGCTCTACCAGGTTCATTCCTAGATAATGCACTCAAAGGGCACTAAGCATAGAGTGTGAAAACTGAGTTTCCTTGAGAGCTGCTTGGAAGCCTGATGGTGTGTGAAGTTAGTGAGCCAAATGGAGTTGTTCTCCCACAAGAACCACTCGGCTGATCCTTCTGCAATATGCCCTTCACCAACATGCAGTGTTTCCTTGATTGAATTAGCTCTCACACCAATATTTGCGTCTAGAGCCTTTGCATTGAGGGCTATCTGAAAACGGCTGTGGCGCTGAAGTTGCCTGTGAATGTGGAGTTGGTGGCATGTGAAACCCGCATGTGGAGCATTCGTTTGTGTGGGATGCTCTACCAGGTTCATTCCTAGATAATGCACTCAAAGGGCACTAAGCATAGAGTGTGAAAACTGAGTTTCCTTGAGAGCTGCTTGGAAGCCTGATGGTGTGTGAAGTTAGTGAGCCAAATGGAGTTGTTCTCCCACAAGAACCACTCGGCTGATCCTTCTTCAATATGCCCTTCAACAACATGCAGTGTTTCCTTGGTTGAATTAGCTCTCACACCAATATTTGCGTCTAGAGCCTTTGCATTGAGGGCTATTTGAAAACGCCTGTGGCGCTGAAGTTGCCTGTGAATGTGGAGTTGGTGGCATGTGAAACCCGCATGTGGAGCATTCGTTTGTGTGGGATGCTCTACCAGGTTCATTTCACTCCTAGCCATACAAAGGGCACTAAGCATAGAGTGTGAAAACTGAGTTTCCTTGAGAGCTGCTTGGAAGCCTGATGGTGTGTGAAGTTAGTGAGCCAAATGGAGTTGTTCTCCCACAAGAACCACTCGGCTGATCCTTCTTCAATATGCCCTTCACCAACATGCAGTGTTTCCTTGATTGAATTAGCTCTCACACCAATATTTGCGTCTAGAGCCTTTGCATTGAGGGCTATCTGAAAACGGCTGTGGCGCTGAAGTTGCCTGTGAATGTGGAGTTGGTGGCATGTGAAACCCGCATGTGGAGCATTCGTTTGTGTGGGATGCTCTACCAGGTTCATTTCAGTCCTAGCCGTACAAAGGGCACTAAGCATAGAGTGTGAAAACTGAGTTTCCTTGAGAGCTGCTTGGAAGCCTGATGGTGTGTGAAGTTAGTGAGCCAAATGGAGTTGTTCTCCCACAAGAACCACTCGGCTGATCCTTCTTCAATATGCCCTTCACCAACATGCAGTGTTTCCTTGATTGAATTAGCTCTCACACCAATATTTGCGTCTAGAGCCTTTGCATTGAGGGCTATCTGAAAACGGCTGTGGCGCTGAAGTTGCCTGTGAATGTGGAGTTGGTGGCATGTGAAACCCGCATGTGGAGCATTCGTTTGTGTGGGATGCTCTACCAGGTTCATTCCTAGATAATGCACTCAAAGGGCACTAAGCATAGAGTGTGAAAACTGAGTTTCCTTGAGAGCTGCTTTGAAGCCTGATGGTGTGTGAAGTTAGTGAGCCAAATGGAGTTGTTCTCCCACAAGAACCACTCGGCTGATCCTTCTTCAATATGCCCTTCACCAACATGCAGTGTTTCCTTGATTGAATTAGCTCTCACACCAATATTTGCGTCTAGAGCCTTTGCATTGAGGGCTATTTGAAAAGGGCTGTGGCGCTGAAGTTGCCTGTGAATGTGGAGTTGGTGGCATGTGAAACCCGCATGTGGAGCATTCGTTTGTGTGGGATGCTCTACCAGGTTCATTCCTAGATAATGCACTCAAAGGGCACTAAGCATAGAGTGTGAAAACTGAGTTTCCTTGAGAGCTGCTTGGAAGCCTGATGGTGTGTGAAGTTAGTGAGCCAAATGGAGTTGTTCTCCCACAAGAACCACTCGGCTGATCCTTCTTCAATATGCCCTTCACCAACATGCAGTGTTTCCTTGATTGAATTAGCTCTCACACCAATATTTGCGTCTAGAGCCTTTGCATTGAGGGCTATCTGAAAACGGCTGTGGCGCTGAAGTTGCCTGTGAATGTGGAGTTGGTGGCATGTGAAACCCGCATGTGGAGCATTCGTTTGTGTGGGATGCTGACCAAGCTTCACTTCAGTCCTAGGCACACAAAGAGCACTAAGCATACAGTGTGAAAACTGAGTTTCCTTGAGAGCTGCTTGGAAGCCTGATGGTGTGTGAAGTTAGTGAGCCAAATGGAGTTGTTCTCCCACAAGAACCACTCGGCTGATCCTTCTTCAATATGCCCTTCACCAACATGCAGTGTTTCCTTGATTGAATTAGCTCTCACACCAATATTTGCGTCTAGAGCCTTTGCATTGAGGGCTATCTGAAAACGGCTGTGGCGCTGAAGTTGCCTGTGAATGTGGAGTTGGTGGCATGTGAAACCCGCATGTGGAGCATTCGTTTGTGTGGGATGCTGACCAAGCTTCATTTCACTCCTAGGCACACAAAGGGCACTAAGCATAGAGTGTGAAAACTGAGTTTCCTTGAGAGCTGCTTGGAAGCCTGATGGTGTGTGAAGTTAGTGAGCCAAATGGAGTTGTTCTCCCACAAGAACCACTCGGCTGATCCTTCTTCAATATGCCCTTCACCAACATGCAGTGTTTCCTTGATTGAATTAACTCTCACACCAATATTTGCGTCTAGAGCCTTTGCATTGAGGGCTATCTGAAAACGGCTGTGGCGCTGAAGTTGCCTGTGAATGTGGAGTTGGTGGCATGTGAAACCCGCATGTGGAGCATTCGTTTGTGTGGGATGCTCTACCAGGTTCATTCCTAGATAATGCACTCAAAGGGCACTAAGCATAGAGTGTGAAAACTGAGTTTCCTTGAGAGCTGCTTGGAAGCCTGATGGTGTGTGAAGTTAGTGAGCCAAATGGAGTTGTTCTCCCACAAGAACCACTCGGCTGATCCTTCTTCAATATGCCCTTCACCAACATGCAGTGTTTCCTTGATTGAATTAGCTCTCACACCAATATTTGCGTCTAGAGCCTTTGCATTGAGGGCTATCTGAAAACGGCTGTGGCGCTGAAGTTGCCTGTGAATGTGGAGTTGGTGGCATGTGAAACCCGCATGTGGAGCATTCGTTTGTGTGGGATGCTCTACCAGGTTCATTCCTAGATAATGCATTCAAAGGGCACTAAGCATAGAGTGTGAAAACTGAGTTTCCTTGAGAGCTGCTTTGAAGCCTGATGGTGTGTGAAGTTAGTGAGCCAAATGGAGTTGTTCTCCCACAAGAACCACTCGGCTGATCCTTCTTCAATATGCCCTTCACCAACATGCAGTGTTTCCTTGATTGAATTAGCTCTCACACCAATATTTGCGTCTAGAGCCTTTGCATTGAGGGCTATCTGAAAACGGCTGTGGCGCTGAAGTTGCCTGTGAATGTGGAGTTGCTGGCATGTGAAACCCGCATGTGGAGCATTCGTTTGTGTGGGATGCTGACCAAGCTTCACTTCAGTCCTAGGCACACAAAGACCACTAAGCATACAGTGTGAAAACTGAGTTTCCTTGAGAGCTGCTTGGAAGCCTGATGGTGTGTGAAGTTAGTGAGCCAAATGGAGTTGTTCTCCCACAAGAACCACTCGGCTGATCCTTCTTCAATATGCCCTTCACCAACATGCAGTGTTTCCTTGATTGAATTAGCTCTCACACCAATATTTGCGTCTAGAGCCTTTGCATTGAGGGCTATCTGACAACGGCTGTGGCGCTGAAGTTGCCTGTGAATGTGGAGTTGGTGGCATGTGAAACCCGCATGTGGAGCATTCGTTTGTGTGGGATGCTGACCAAGCTTCACTTCAGTCCTAGGCACACAAAGGGCACTAAGCATAGAGTGTGAAAACTGAGTTTCCTTGAGAGCTGCTTGGAAGCCTGATGGTGTGTGAAGTTAGTGAGCCAAATGGAGTTGTTCTCCCACAAGAACCACTCGGCTGATCCTTCTTCAATATGCCCTTCACCAACATGCTCTGTTTCCTTGATTGAATTAGCTCTCACACCAATATTTGCGTCTAGAGCCTTTGCATTGAGGGCTATCTGAAAACGGCTGTGGCGCTGAAGTTGCCTGTGAATGTGGAGTTGCTGGCATGTGAAACCCGCATGTGGAGCATTCGTTTGTGTGGGATGCTCTACCAGGTTCATTCCTAGATAATGCACTCAAAGGGCACTAAGCATAGAGTGTGAAAACTGAGTTTCCTTGAGAGCTGCTTGGAAGCCTGATGGTGTGTGAAGTTAGTGAGCCAAATGGAGTTGTTCTCCCACAAGAACCACTGGGCTGATCCTTCTTCAATATGCCCTTCACCAACATGCAGTGTTTCCTTGATTGAATTAGCTCTCACACCAATATTTGCGTCTAGATCCTTAGCATTGAGGGCTATCTGAAAACGGCTGTGGCGCTGAAGTTGCCTGTGAATGTGGAGTTGCTGGCATGTGAAACCCGCATGTGGAGCATTCGTTTGTGTGGGATGCTCTACCAGGTTCATTCGTAGATAATGCACTCAAAGGGCACTAAGCATAGAGTGTGAAAGCTGAGTTTCCTTGAGAGCTGCTTGGAAGCCTGATGGTGTGTGAAGTTAGTGAGCCTAATGGAGTTGTTCTCCCACAAGAACCACTCGGCTGATCCTTCTTCAATATGCCCTTCACCAACATGCTGTGTTTCCTTGATTGAATTAGCTCTCACACCAATATTTGCGTCTAGAGCCTTTGCATTGAGGGCTATCTGTAAACGGCTGTGGCGCTGAAGTTGCCTGTGAATGTGGAGTTGGTGGCATGTGAAACCCGCATGTGGAGCATTCGTTTGTGTGGGATGCTGACCAAGCTTCACTTCAGTCCTAGGCACACAAAGAGCACTAAGCATACAGTGTGAAAACTGAGTTTCCTTGAGAGCTGCTTGGAAGCCTGATGGTGTGTGAAGTTAGTGAGCCAAATGGAGTTGTTCTCCTACAAGATCCACTTGGCTGATTCTTGTTCAATATGCCCTTCACCAACATGCAGTGTTTCCTTGATTGAATTAGCTCTCACACCAATATTTGCGTCTAGAGCCTTTGCATTGAGGGCTATCTGAAAACGGCTGTGGCGCTGAAGTTGCCTGTGAATGTGGAGTTGGTGGCATGTGAAACCTGCATGTGGAGCATTCGTTTGTGTGGGATGCTCTACCAGGTTCATTCCTAGATAATGCACTCAAAGGGCACTAAGCATAGAGTGTGAAAACTGAGTTTCCTTGAGAGCTGCTTGGAAGCCTGATGGTGTGTGAAGTTAGTGAGCCAAATGGAGTTGTTCTCCCACAAGAACCTCTCGGCTGATCCTTCTTCAATATGCCCTTCACCAACATGCAGTGTTTCCTTGATTGAATTAGCTCTCACACCAATATTTGCGTCTAGAGCCTTTGCATTGAGGGCTATCTGAAAACGGCTGTGGCGCTGAAGTTGCCTGTGAATGTGGAGTTGGTGGCATGTGAAACCCGCATGTGGAGCATTCGTTTGTGTGGGATGCTCTACCAGGTTCATTTCAGTCCTAGCCATACAAAGGGCACTAAGCATAGAGTGTGAAAACTGAGTTTCCTTGAGAGCTGCTTGGAAGCCTGATGGTGTGTGAAGTTAGTGAGCCAAATGGAGTTGTTCTCCCACAAGAACCACTCGGCTGATCCTTCTTCAATATGCCCTTCACCAACATGCAGTGTTTCCTTGATTGAATTAGCTCTCACACCAATATTTGCGTCTAGAGCCTTTGCATTGAGGGCTATCTGAAAACGGCTGTGGCGCTGAAGTTGCCTGTGAATGTGGAGTTGGTGGCATGTGAAACCCGCATGTGGAGCATTCGTTTGTGTGGGATGCTCTACCAGGTTCATTCCTAGATAATGCACTCAAAGGGCACTAAGCATAGAGTGTGAAAACTGAGTTTCCTTGAGGGCTGCTTGGAAGCCTGATGGTGTGTGAAGTTAGTGAGCCAAATGGAGTTGTTCTCCCACAAGAACCACTCGGCTGATCCTTCTTCAATATGCCCTTCACCAACATGCAGTGTTTCCTTGATTGAATTAGCTCTCACACCAATATTTGCGTCTAGAGCCTTTGCATTGAGGGCTATCTGAAAACGGCTGTGGCGCTGAAGTTGCCTGTGAATGTGGAGTTGGTGGCATGTGAAACCCGCATGTGGAGCATTCGTTTATGTGGGATGCTCTCCAAGCTTCATTTCAGTCCTAGGCACTCAAAGGGCACTAAGCATAGAGTGTGAAAACTGAGTTTCCTTGAGAGCTGCTTGGAAGCCTGATGGTGTGTGACGTTAGTGAGGCAAATGGAATTGTTGTCCAACAAGAACCACTCGGCTGATCCTTCTTCAATATGCCCTTCACCAACATGCAGTGTTTCCTTGATTGAATTAGCTCTCACACCAATATTTGTGTCTAGAGCCTTTGCATTGAGGGCTATCTGAAAACGGCTGTGGCGCTGAAGTTGCCTGTGAATGTGGAGTTGGTGGCATGTGAAACCCGCATGTGGAGCATTCGTTTGTGTGGGATGCTGACCAAGCTTCATTTCAGTCCTAGGCACACAAAGAGCACTAAGCATAGAGTGTGAAAACTGAGTTTCCTTGAGAGCTGCTTGGAAGCCTGATGGTGTGTGAAGTTAGTGAGCCAAATGGAGTTGTTCTCCTACAAGATCCACTTGGCTGATTCTTGTTCAATATGCCCTTCACCAACATGCAGTGTTTCCTTGATTGAATTAGCTCTCACACCAATATTTGCGTCTAGAACCTTTGCATTGAGGGCTATCTGAAAACGGCTGTGGCGCTGAAGTTGCCTGTGAATGTGCAGTTGGTGGCATGTGAAACCCACATGTGGAGCATTCGTTTGTGTGGGATGCTCTACCAGGTTCATTTCAGTCCTAGCCATACAAAGGGCACTAAGCATAGAGTGTGAAAACTGAGTTTCCTTGAGAGCTGCTTGGAAGCCTGATGGTGTGTGAAGTTAGTGAGCCAAATGGAGTTGTTCTCCCACAAGAACCACTCGGCTGATCCTTCTTCAATATGCCCTTCACCAACATGCAGTGTTTCCTTGATTGAATTAGCTCTCACACCAATATTTGCGTCTAGAGCCTTTGCATTGAGGGCTATCTGAAAACGGCTGTGGCGCTGAAGTTGCCTGTGAATGTGGAGTTGGTGGCATGTGAAACCCGCATGTGGAGCATTCGTTTATGTGGGATGCTCTCCAAGCTTCATTTCAGTCCTAGGCACTCAAAGGGCACTAAGCATAGAGTGTGAAAACTGAGTTTCCTTGAGAGCTGCTTGGAAGCCTGATGGTGTGTGACGTTAGTGAGGCAAATGGAATTGTTGTCCCACAAGAACCACTCGGCTGATCCTTCTTCAATATGCCCTTCACCAACATGCAGTGTTTCCTTGATTGAATTAGCTCTCACACCAATATTTGCGTCTAGAGCCTTTGCATTGAGGGCTATCTGAAAATGGCTGTGGCGCTGAAGTTGCCTGTGAATGTGGAGTTGGTGGCATGTGAAACCCGCATGTGGAGCATTCGTTTGTGTGGGATGCTCTACCAGGTTCATTTCAGTCCTAGCCATACAAAGGGCACTAAGCATAGAGTGTGAAAACTGAGTTTCCTTGAGAGCTGCTTGGAAGCCTGATGGTGTGTGAAGTTAGTGAGCCAAATGGAGTTGTTCTCCCACAAGAACCACTCGGCTGATCCTTCTTCAATATGCCCTTCACCAACATGCAGTGTTTCCTTGATTGAATTAGCTCTCACACCAATATTTGCGTCTAGAGCCTTTGCATTGAGGGCTATCTGAAAACGGCTGTGGCGCTGAAGTTGCCTGTGAATGTGGAGTTGCTGGCATGTGAAACCCGCATGTGGAGCATTCGTTTGTGTGGGATGCTCTACCAGGTTCATTCCTAGATAATGCACTCAAAGGGCACTAAGCATAGAGTGTGAAAACTGAGTTTCCTTGAGGGCTGCTTGGAAGCCTGATGGTGTGTGAAGTTAGTGAGCCAAATGGAGTTGTTCTCCCACAAGAACCACTCGGCTGATCCTTCTTCAATATGCCCTTCACCAACATGCAGTGTTTCCTTGATTGAATTAGCTCTCACACCAATATTTGCGTCTAGAGCCTTTGCATTGAGGGCTATCTGAAAACGGCTGTGGCGCTGAAGTTGCCTGTGAATGTGGAGTTGGTGGCATGTGAAACCCGCATGTGGAGCATTCGTTTGTGTGGGATGCTCTACCAGGTTCATTTCAGTCCTAGCCATACAAAGGGCACTAAGCACAGAGTGTGAAAACTGAGTTTCCTTGAGAGCTGCTTGGAAGCCTGATGGTGTGTGAAGTTAGTGAGCCAAATGGAGTTGTTCTCCCACAAGAACCACTCGGCTGATCCTTCTTCAATATGCCCTTCACCAACATGCAGTGTTTCCTTGATTGAATTAGCTCTCACACCAATATTTGCGTCTAGAGCCTTTGCATTGAGGGCTATCTGAAAACGGCTGTGGCGCTGAAGTTGCCTGTGAATGTGGAGTTGGTGGCATGTGAAACCCGCATGTGGAGCATTCGTTTGTGTGGGATGCTGACCAAGGATCATTTCACTCCTAGGCACACAAAGGGCACTAAGCAGAGAGTGTGAAAACTGAGTTTCCTTGAGAGCTGCTTGGAAGCCTGATGGTGTGTGAAGTTAGTGAGCCAAATGGAGTTGTTCTCCCACAAGAACCACCCGGCTGATCCTTCTTCAATATGCCCTTCACCAACATG